>NC_069125.1:676555-846555 GCF_026914265.1 Mya arenaria
TGCGATACTCAATGAATCATTTCCGTAGACCGATGCTTTAAAAGGATGTTCGTGATTCACACAAAGGCGGTGGTCGTATGGACCATTACCGACTAGGATAGAAACGCTTATCCATCGCGCACACATGTCTATTGTCAGTAGTCAATTGTCAATTGTACATTACCGATTTTCCATTTATGGACATTTTGTGCATAATGCGTATGAAAGGGACCAACTGGGATGACAAAGTATTTTGATAAAGAATTAATAAAATGTTCATTATCTTTTGATTGAGAGTAATTATGTTTCACGGCGTTTATGGTGTATGCTCAAATAAATATCCTTTATTTGTTGTCACCATTTGTGAAAAATATACCTTTGTTATCGGAATATCATCTTACCCACTAATGTAGCTCTGAAGTTAGAATCAGGTTACACTCTCGTGTGACCAAATAAATAGAACTGTGTCGGAGCTGTGTCCACTCAATATACTCATTTGGTAACGGATGTCACACCGCGTTATCGGAACAATGCTATTTTTGTGATCCACGGTAATACAGCTGGGAATTTTCTCAAAAAACCATTATATCAATACTTCTATGTGTGTCGTCCGTTAAAGAAGCGCATAAACCCCATTGTCCAATACTAGACCATAAGTGCAATCTGTCATCTCCGTAAACAGATATTCGTTACCGATTTTAAAAGCCACTATAATGATCTTTGTCATTTTTTCAATATAAAAGACTGATTACCACAAAAATAAACATTGAGTACTGTTTTTACAGAATGCTTTATTTACTCTGCCACAGTAATTCATTTAACCTTTTTAGATTGCAGAGAATACCCAAATCCCAAACATGAAAAAAACATGTAAAAAGTATTCACCTTTGTGTATTTTCAGATAGTGTTTACTTTGGCAGACGGACAGACGAACGACTGCAGACTATGTAAGCCGGGCTACTATGCCTCGAGACAATGTTCGGGCGTCCACGACACAGTGTGTAAGCCTTGCTCAAAAGGAAGTTTTTCTCCCGTTTATAATAAATTCGAAACGTGTTCAAAATGTTCTATCTGTGAAGTTGGAGAATTTGTTTTGAATGAGTGTACAAGACATAGTGACACAGTCTGTGAATCGTGTTCAATAGCTACTGATGTGATTGGCAGCAAATCTGCTAAAGACTGCTTTCAAAACCAAAACGATCAACCCATACGTGAAAAGAATAATATAAAGATACAAGACGGTAACGCAGACAAAAGCGGTAACGTATATGAGGGTTCCGGAGAACATGTCGAGGATATTCATGTCTGGGCTACGTATGAAACTCTTGAAGGAAGTGGTGAGTCCCCTGATCCAGACACTTCTGAAAACATCACCTATGTCGTTCTTCCAATTGATGGAGATGGTAAAGTTACGACGTCTACAGAATCTACAACTGAAAAGACAGGTGTTGTTATTATCGAGGGCGGAATTGTTCTGGATAATACAACGGACAAATTGAATCCAAATGTAGTTATATCAAATGTGCCTAGTTCGAATACTACAACGATCCCCATCATTATTTTGGAAGGAGAGAATGGATCTGTGATACCCGTTACAGGTAACGTAAACTATCTTATGTCAACGTCTTTCTCGACGTATTCAGATTTAAAAGCTTGGACTTTGTTGTCATTTTCTTTATAAAAACAGTCACCCAGCTGTTGAAACACCTCGGTGAGGACGTTTCAAAGGTAAAAATAATGGAACACAATTTAGGTATATCTAATATGCACATGATCTATATCATATATACATGATTAGCTTATATATATATATAATTATATAGTGTAGTGAGGGATGTAAATTTTACACGTGCATTCGAATGGTGCACAACTACTTTTTTTAGGAAAAGTGAACATCATTTTTATAATATGCACTATTATACAATTATTCACTTATCTAGTTGTGAAATATGATGGACCAAAAAATCATTATTGACCGAGTTGTTGTTCAATCATGAAGGGTTTATTTATAAAATAACAAATATTATTATGCATATCCATAGTGACCTAATACCTTAAAATGTGTTATAAATTATTGAACAGGCTTATTTGTGTCATTTACGTGACTAAACGGTTCATATGAACTTTCAGATGGCGGTGACGGCGAAGACAATGTTGACGTTGTGATAAATGATCGTCCACACACGGGGGCTAGTAAGGTAAGAATATGAGCAGAATTAATCCAACATGTTTCCATAACTTCACTTTATTTTAAGCGTTGTGAATTGAAAAACCGTTGTGTCATGAACGTTACAATATTGACAATCATTCGTTCAAAGAACAATTTCCTTAAACATTGTGAATTGTAGAATTAAAACGAAATAAGTAAGTTCTTACGTTAGTCCTTAAGTACGTTAAGTATTTGAGTATAGTCTCAAAGTTTAACTGTAAATTATAAACTGCATTTTGAGTGTATATTATTACCCTATTTCTCAGACATTTACAAACAAAGTAAATTTGAATCCGCTAGCTAGTGATTACCTTATGTAGCCCTCTTGGACGTATAAAAATATAACTAGAACAATAATACTTTTTAAAGGCACGTGCCTGGGAAACGATGTCATATTGTACTTTAAGCCAATGACATAGCAGAACTTACAGACCAATCTTAAATGACAACGTCTGAAAAGAGACACTCAAGTTTTTTTAAGATGTCTTTTAATTCCGCAGGCGACGAGAAAGATTCCTCGCCGTAGTTTTCTTTCCGGCTTTTAAGTGAAATCCTTCATTAAGGTTCTTAAGGAATCCGACCAGCAATAAGCGCGGTGTCTGATATCTCCATTAACGTCATGGGCGGATCCAGGATCTGGTGTTAGAGGGGGTGGGGGGGGAGGCGTAACTCAGGGCGTAACCTTTTGACTTTCGCCCCTCTCTCAAAACCTAAAGTGTTGACAGGGGTGTTTGAGGGTAATCCCCCAAGAAAATTTTAACAATTTCTAGTCCAAAAAGGTGCATTTTTGGCGCATTTCTTTATTCTTTTTCTTCTTAAAGGCGCCGCCCCCCCCCCCCCTGAATCCGCTAGTGAACGTTAATGTTAAATGCTGATCCCCTTACACATGCTTCGGTGATTCCATTCAGCCTATTAGTCAGCTAAATATACAGGCTAATCAAAACACTTAGTTTCTAATCTTAAAATCCAATCTTAGTTGATTATTGAATACGGCTTTTGGGTTGGTATTCAATATTGGTCTTAATCGGATCTGAGAACGATGTAGCTAATCGGATCACTTATTTTTAATAACTTACCAATAGTATGAATGAAGCTAATGATATGTGACCGTTTAATTAAGTTGTATATTGAATACCAGCCCAAGTGCTCGTATAATTCGAGTATCATTTTAAATGTCTTATAGTGGCTGATTAATAGATAAAATTAATGACCAACATACAGTATACAGTTTGTATATTTGCTGTTTATTGCAACTGAAATTGGATATTACATGAATAATCATTCATTTTTTGAATGTCAAAAAACTTATTAAAACATTATTTTCGCAAAAATGATAGCAGTTTATTTTTCTACACATTGAAACTTTAAAAATGGTACTGAATTAATATTTGTTCACGAGTATCATAAATTTATAAATGTATCGGTCGAATGCCTTATAGCTGCACTCGAACAGATTAAACGTTGACAATTATTGTTTTGTATTGAACGAGCCAATTTTTGCGAAAATCCATGGAAAAACAAAAAAAATAGATCGCAGATTTTTAGTTTTGAGTTTAAAAGTTGACATTTATTCATTTTTCTTAAAGCTGCGCTGTCACGAATTTACCGTTTTGACAACTTTTTATTTTTTTGTCTTGGAATGAGCAAATGTTTACGTAAATATCTGCAAACCAATGATATAAGACTGCTGACAGAGGATCAGATCGTAGATTTTCATATTTCCGTTCGAAAATTAATGTTTTATGGCTAAAACCGTTACTAACGGTAAAAGAAAAATGTATAAAACATCAATTTTTGAACTTAAATGTAAAAATCTGCGATCTAATTAAAAAGTTGTCAAAACTTTCAATCTATGAGATTGCAGCTTTAAGCCATAATTTATTAAATTTTCGAACGGAAATGTGAACATCTGCGACCTCATCTTTTGTCAGCAGTCTTAAATAACTGGTTTACTGATACTGACGCAAAAAAATCTCATTTCAAGACAACACAAATAAAAAATGTTGTAAAACGGTAAATCTGTGAGAGTGCAGCTTTATTTATAAAAACGGGGTCACCGGCATCCTAAATTTACGTATTTATGGGTCGAATGCCTTAAATCACGATGTTAAAATTAACGACAGACGATCTTACAGAACTCGGAGATGGTATTTAAAATCAGTACACGTTGCCATAGCTGCAGACGAGGACAATAATGATAGTATTTATATCAACAAAGAAACTCGGTTAATGCTGACAGTGGAGAATCTGTGGTCGAGTGTTAACACAATAACTGTCAGTCCAGGGGTCGCAGGTTCGATCACCCGCCGCACTATTAAATAAATACTAATCATCTTCCGAGAGGAATGTTAAATGTGGGCCCCGTGTGACAGTGATATACGCTGGTGCGCGTTAAAGAACCAAGGTAGCTCTAACCAGTGTGACATAATGTCTGTGTCTAACAATTTTATCCATTCGGAACTCCTCGGCCATTTTTATCGAAAACAACCTCGTATGTATGCCGGTACATCAGTAGAAGACGGGCGTAAAACATTGAATTATATCATTAACCAAATATTGTGTTTTAGCTTGTAATTGTAGATCTAAGTTTAAATTGACTGACAGTTAAGTGTTTTATTACAAACATAATTAAGATTTCCAAGATTTTAGTCATTTAGTTTAACTGCTAAATTGAAATTACTACGCGATCTACTTGCAGCGTAGTTAAAGTGTACCGATTTCTGACATTGTAAACCGTCCATATTCATCCGAGGTTGTTTTCAATAAAAATGGCCGAGGATCTCCGAATGAATCTTATCGTAGCACTCGCCGAATGGGCCTTGCGTCTTGTACAGACACACTCTACCCGTATATTAGACGATTTAACGAGCTGATTAAAACTTGTCATTCTATAAAACTTTATACAAAAAGATCAAAGCCCCTTTATGCTCTTGGGATAGGCAGTGAAGTAGAAAGATCCTGTAACTCACACTTGACGTTTTTATTCCTACTTTATTTCATATTTCAGTGTTTCCTGGAAGAAAAAAACAGAAATTGGAAATTAATAGCTTTTTGAAAATATAACATTTCAAAACGTGATAACTATCCATATATTTTACCAGAACGTAACGAAATCTGTCATGATTATTTAGGGCGTTCGGGGAAACAGTATCTTTAAAATCAGGGCGTGATTAAAATTAGAATTAAGTACCCACCTGGTTTAAATTGCATGTAAAGTAAAAACAAAATGGAATAATATAATTAAAATTCACTTGTAAAGCTTTAAAGGGACTCAATCAAGTTTTATAATGTAAGTCATAAAAGAAATGTTTTATTTCGTTTGAAAAGTGAGCAAAATGCTTGTAGCGGTGATAACACATCTACAGAGGTTTAATAAGCTCTATTTTAAATAATTATTGGAAAAAGTGACCAAAATGCCCTATTTTGCCGAAAAGCGCTAGTAACGCTATTAAAACGTTCATTTTACCGTTAGACTCACTAATTTCTGTCCAAATGAGGAACTGGCATTTGTAGTTTGGTTATATTCATCAAACTAATTAAAATAACTAAATTTCAATAAATTAAAAAAAATGTTGCCAGCATAAAATCTGTGAACGAGTGCCTTTAATAAATGTTAGTATTGAAAGTATCCGATACACAAATGTGTGAATTTCCAAGGTCTGGTGACCCCGTGCTATTGTGGTTTAATTTGAAATTGTCAATCGGAACTTCTCGACCATCTCCGGCGGCCATTCCACGAGCCTCGGAGTAAAACTAGTTCGTAAAATTCAAATGGCGGCGACGCCGACTGTCTGTTATGATTATTGTCAGAAGGCGACTTTTCTGTCGGTAAAAAAAACAAAGCAACACAAAGGCAGGTGTATTCTGTAATTGAATTCTTGGTTTCGATTTGGAAAGTTAAAGCGATCTTCTTGCAGCGTATTAAAACGTAAAAAATTCTGACATGGTATACCGGCATTATTTTCGAAGACAAATGGCCGAGGTGAAGCGATTTGAAAGGGTTTTACGAACGTATATTTTTGTTTGGTAGGTTATCTGTTTCTAAGCACACTCAAGTAACATGATAGGTCCATGTTATCTCGCCGTTGCTCTCAACAGTGTTTTCATTTCCTTGATAATAATTCATTGTTTAAGTTCAGATGTTAATATGAAATTCTGAGGAAAACAAAACAGCTCTACTTTGATAATTACTTCATACGTTTGCAACATGAGCATGAGTGGTTATTTAAGGTAGACAAGGCAAAATAAGCACATATTTCTTTCGAAAAAGTAAATTATTAAATTTTTAGTTTCTTTTGTTTTTCTCAAAATGTTGAAATTGGAAGTTGGCTCCTTTTACCTTTTAACCCTCGATATACTCTGCGTGACCAGTGTTAACAGAAAGATGAGAAATCTGTCATAATTGACTGACAATGCAGACAAATTTATTGTGGCTGATTCCAGAGATTTCGCAAAGAAAAGAAAAAAAGTGGAAACCTACCACATTGCCGGTCGAAAATGTCACATTTTCCACCACTCCGTTTGGAACATTTTCGCTGCCATATGGCAGGTTTTTTGCTTTCGCCCATTAACGGCTAAAACACGACATGACAGAAATCAGCCAACAATCAAACTAGGATATTAACACGCCGTAAAATATAGAATTTACTGGCCTAGCACAGACAAATATCATAATTGTTACAGTGCCGTTCTCTCGTAAACTTCTTTAACTGCATCTTTGCCTTTTGGAGAAAATCAATTTTATAAAACCATGCAGATGTCTTCCATGTGAAATTTAATGCTCTTGGCTATGCTCAGAACAATTGATTACCGAATTATTCTCGTTCTTTGATCCTGTTCTTCGTTAAGAAATGTTGCATCTTCTGCGCATTTTCAAAATCAATTTCACCCGAAAACATGCTCGCGTGACATGCATGTTCATAACGTTATTTGTAACGTTTCTGCGTGAAATACGTTCAAACAAACAGTATTTTATTTTATTTAGCTGGGGCAGGTGGATCTGAATGATGATATTTATATTCGATGCGTACAGTCGAACCCCGTTGGCTCAAAATCGCTTGGCTCGATTTCCTCGTTGGCTCGAATTGGTTGTGAGGGACCGACTGTTTCCACCAAATGTTAGCATTGCCGCTTGGTTCGAGTTTCCCGTGGCTAGAGGTATTTTCGCCCATCCATGGGAGTTCGAGCCAACGGGATTTTATTGTACATGATTGTATTCATTTTATAGCATTACAAGCTTATCTCCCTTCTCTCTTTCATTTTCAAGGGGAGCCACACCCACTCGGACGGCATGAGTATCGGGGTGGTGGTGACAGTCGGGCTCGTGGCCGCGCTCGTGTTCTTCATCCTGGGATTCCTCGCCTCCAAGTACTGGAGCAGCCGCCGCGACCGAACATTCAACGTCCTCGAGGTGAGTGTTGTGCCAGCGATGGTAACGCTCGTTCGGGCTTTAATATGTTGAGTTATCTTTGAAACACATCGGCGTGGAACATACTTGCGTAACCGCCTTGACTGCATTCAACGTCCTTGAGGTAAGTTTTGTGCCAGCGCTGGGAACACTCGTACATACTTTGATATATGCAAGATTGCCTGGAAAGCCACCGTAGCCGCATTCACGTCTTTGAGGTTCATTCGAAAGATATTTGCTTTGAAAAAAGGTCTGAAACAAAGGCATCCAACGTCCTTAATGTGAGAGCGGTGGTGTTCAATGATTCCCGCGCTGGTTAAGCTCCTTCCAAATTTGATATACCAACTTTGTATGGAATTCATATTGAGGTTAGTTGCCCTTTGGGACATATTTGTCTTGGAAATTAGGCTACGTCGGATGATCAGTTTATGGTCGGATTAATGTATTTGTGGCTGCAGAACATGCACGTTAAGCTTGATTACTAGTATTATGAGGAATGCACGAGAGTATTTTTATTTAGAACAGATCATAGTTTTATTAAATTTGAGGGGAGGGGGCTGTATGTTCTAAGATGTATTGTTCAACAGCTTTAGCGTACTTGCTGACCTGACAGCTCGTTTTCATTTTTACTTAAATGCGCATAATGTAGATTGATGCATTTTTTAATGCATTGTCATGTTTTTATCATTAAAGTCAAATAAGTTAAACATTATATGCATTAAAATTTAAAAAAAAATACTTTGACATCAACCATTTTTGTTCGCCTTTAGTTCAGTAGGGTTTCGTAAATACAAATCTACTCGAAAACATGTCCGAAAAAGATTGTGTAATTATAGAATATTGATCGTTGAGATCAAGTTTTGAAAGCCAGTCGTTTTTTATAAAAAAAAATCAGCTCGGTCGTGACAAAGGAAAACATATCTAGTTGAACTACTGAAAAGAAGGGCATGATAGGCGCTGTCTGTATTTGATTTAAGTTGAGCAAAAACTGAGTGAAGAGAAATCCATACCGTGCATTTTTTCTGCACTCGGTGTCACTCCGAACAGATTTTGTTTTATAATAACAAGCTATAGCTGTGTCCCATCACATTTTTTATATGCATATATTCAGTCTACATTATATCAGTTACAAGTCCTCGCAATTGGAAGGTAATAAATTTCACTTAAGATAAGATGGATTGGAAGAAGCCACGTAACCTGTGTTTTACATGAAATCAGATGAATAATCGATCAGTGATAATGATAGTATACATATGCTTGTATTTTTTCAACAATACTGCAATAATCGATATCTGCTATTTTGAATATACTGCAGGGGGTATATTTCGATCAACTGTCGCGTGATTATGCTAGAAACCCCCCGAATCAAACGTATATACGATAATAGTTTACAAAATAAGAACATGTTTTTTTCTAAGTTGTCATGCTGCCAAACATAACAAACACTTGAAGACGGAACAGACATGACACACTTGCTTTATTTGGGTCGATAATAAACTTGCAAGATTGGCGTCCAAGTGTATACATTTAACGTCAGATTGTAAGGTCAGTGAAGTGCCAATGGTGTGGGATATATGGACGATCGATGTTTTGGTGAAATGTATGAATATGTATTCTTTCTTGTAACTTATTAAGTTAACAAGAACCTTCCTTTACTTAAAATTGTAGTTCGATCCTAATTATTGATAAAAATCAAACATTGCATCGCTTTGATAAGAGAAAGACACTGATACCATGCGGTTTACCTCTAAAACTCCGTCCGTCCGTCCGTCCGTCCGTCCGTCCGTCCGTCCGTCCGTCCGTCCAGTCATCTATAAATAATTAAATACATAATAATGATATTCATAAAATGTGTTTCAGGCTGAGCGACGGAACGGCAAACCGCCTGTAGAGTGCAGCAACATAGAGTATAGAGATCCGGAGGGACAGCCCCATAAAGCTAACCACTATGAGGAGATCCCCACCGCCGGGCGCGCGAACGGACGGACGAATGAATCCCTTCCTATAAAACCAGCCTCCGCACTGACGACAAACGCAGCACCGCCACAGAAGAGAGACAAACCAGGTTGGTTTCAATGGGAATTAAATATACAGTCGAACCCCGATGGATCGAACTCGCTTCGCTCGAGTTCCTTGTTGGCTCGAACTAGATGTAAAGAACCAATTTCTTTAGGAATGACGTCACCATTACGTCAAATGTACTTTCGTTGTGTGGAAAATTCTCGATAAAAAAAAATTGTTCTTATGATTGATAGACATGTTTTCACATGCTCAATACACTGTAAATCAAAACTATCATTATTCCTGAAACTTTTATACCTTAAGTATCTATTCTTGCTTGATTTATCATTTAGAGTAGAGATTAAAGCATAAACCGCTGCCCTATAGTTGAAAGGTCATTTTGAAAGATCTGTCATGGCGGACGGTGCAAATTTTAGAGTTTGTTTTTCAAGTGGAGTGATTTTTCTTAGGAATAACTTGACCCCCCTTTTTTATTGGCTTAAAAGATAATCTAAAGCTTGTACTTTAAGAATATATTTGGTTATCATAGCCTGCATTCGCTCGAAATGCCTTTAAATGTTGTCTGAAAATTATAATTTTACATTGAATTATATAGGGAATAACAATGGTGGTGTGTAACCTAAAAGGGACCAAACTGCTTTGTTTAAAAAGTGTTATTTTTGGTAAGAAATGTATTGCATTTCACTATTTCTGGCAAATTTTCACAATTAAATGCATTTATCTTGTCCGGTTGATCAAAATATGCTATTTCCTGGTTTTCACAACTTTCGCCTATTTTTTAAAAAAAATGAGTCGTCTGCAATCTTACGAGCACTGAAAATGTCCAAATTTGGTGAAAATTTGACTGCGAGAACATGAAATGTGTGCAAAGATGTGTAGAACTGCCCAATTTGATGCTTAGAATGCCATTTGAGTCAAGGTTCAGTTGAAAACCCTCAAAGAATGGCATTTTGGGTCCAAACGCCTTAGAAAATACAGACGCACAGGCACTTGGGTGACAGGCAGTGAAACTGGAAAACCTGACACAGACTATCAGATTGAGCTAGCTTTGGGTGTATTTATGTATGAAGGACTTATCGAAAGTGTTTTTATTAAAAATGCAGGGACGGGTTTAGTTATAGGAATGACGTCACCATTACGTCATATGTACTTTCGTTGTGTGGAAAATTCTCGATAAAAAAAAATTGTTCTTATGATTGATAGACATGTTTTCACATGCTCAATACACTGTAAATCAAAACTATCATTATTCCTGAAACTTTTATACCTTAAGTATCTATTCTTGCTTGATTTATCATTTAGAGTAGAGATTAAAGCATAAACCGCTGCCCTATAGTTGAAAGGTCATTTTGAAAGATCTGTCATGGCGGACGGTGCAAATTTTAGAGTTTATTTTTCAAGTGGAGTGATTTTTCTTAGGAATAACTGGACCCCCCTTTTTTATTGGCTTAAAAGATAATTTAAAGCTTGTACTTTAAGAATATATGTGGTTATCATAGCCTGCATTCGCTCGAAATGCCTTTAAATGTTGTCTGAAAATTATAATTTTACATTGAATTATATAGGGAATAACAATGGTGGTGTGTAACCTATAAACTGAAGGTGACCATTCCCGCTTGGCTTGAATTGTCCGAGGCTCGAGATATTTTTGCCGGCCCCTGTGAGTTCGAGCCAACGGGGTTCGACTGTATGATAAATATAACTAACGATCTTGTTCACCAAAAGTTATCTCGGTCGGGTCGTGCAATGAATGTGAATTATGAAGGAAATCAGAAAATGTCATCTGTAGACATGCTTAATAACATAAAAAATATTTCTCTGAAGATCTTAATTTTAATAAACAAAAAGATACAAATCGAAAATGTCGTCTGCTTGCAGTAGAACGTGGTACAGAGTGGGCGGGATTTAGAATCTCGCGCACGTCTTCCTCGGGATCGCTTATTTTACGTAAGTAGCTTTCAGTGGCGTCTCCATGCACGCGCTCGCATGGCTCACGGGCAGTAGCACGTACGGACGGACGAACAGCCTCATTTCGCCTCATCATTTCAGTTTCCTGTCATCTCATCATAACTCACCTAACAATATTATTTCATTTGTTTTTATCGGCTATATATCGAGCAAAATAATCGAGTTATACTATTGTTATATACTAGAACTTATGTATAACCACTCATATACGGAATGTAGATTTCAGGATCGTATTGTATCCCAGTGACCAGTTTATTTATACTGAATATATTCCATTATTATTCAATCAACGGTGTTATATATTCCAGTACTGCAGGGTCATTTTTCAGGGGAAATGGCAGCCATTGTTTTTATCATACCCATTTAAAATGGCAACAATAACAAAAGTTTCTCTTGGATTTTCAGACTAATTACCTATTAGTATTTGTGTGTTCTCTGTCTCTTTCAAGTTTATCACCTCACTGACACTGGTGCACGAAATCAATATTGCGTTATCAGCCAAGGAATGAAGCTTCATTTCATTTTAATATTATGTATATAGATTTACCGTTTTACAGTGATTCTCGTTTGACTGTGGCTAGCATAGTTTGATATTGGTCACTTAAAGCTGCACTCTCACAGATGGACCGTTTTGACAACTTTTTTTTCTTCTTTTTGTCTTGGAATAAGCCAATTTTTGCGTAAATGTCTGAGAACCAGTGATTTCAGACGGCTGACAAAAGATCAGATTGCATTTTTTTTCATATTTACGATCGACAAAAAAAAAATGTTGTTAAAACGGTCAGTCTGTAAGAGTGCAGCTTTAAGGTAATACATCCATCATTCATACAAACAATTTACTGGAATATGTCCAGTTTAAACATCAGTTTTCAACAAGAGGCTTTTTAAATAGACGTTCTGATATTAAAGAAACAAATTGATTTGTTTTAAAAACATATCATAATTGTAGCGACATTATGGTGTTATTCAAAATTGTAACACATGCAGCAATAATATAATGGTTGATTTAGTAAAGATAGAAATAATCTCAATGTTAATATCCAGAACGCACTACAACATATTTGCATTCTAATGATGGATGGCTTACCTTAAGTGTTATTTATCAAATGGTGTTGGTTTCGATTTAGTTTTTACGTATTCATATAAACTCATCTCTGATGATTTCTTAAATGGCTATTCTAGATTGTTCATTTCATATTATCTATGATAGATTTGCATGTGTACCGCCCAATTATCATTGATTAGCCTTAACAGACAGATTAGTGGCGAGGAGGTGGTGGTTGTCAATTGTATTATAACTCTAGATTCAAATGTCCGTCAAATGGAGCTCAGAAAAAAAAAAATCAAATATGTTTCTATTTCAAGCAGTTATGTTAAGATAATCAACTTATATCCATACAGACGTTATTGTATTTATACACGGATGGGGATCTAATACAAGACCTCTTTAGAAATGCCAGCTGAGAAATATCAAGAAACATTTGATATCTCTGTTTAGCACACGCCTATATAAAACTGTTTACAATGTAATTTATACAGTGTTGTACGTAACACTAACATACCTTGCTCCACGTCCAGTGTTTATTAAATTCTGAGAATCTGGTGTTAGGAAGCTAACATGAGGTTTATAGGCCAGTGTTTCGGATGTTTTCTTAGCCACGGATGTTTTCTTAGCAACGGTGATCTGAAATCTCAAACCGCCGATCTCTTAACCTTTGATCCTGGAAGCGCACATGCACTGTCTAAATGGCCTAAATTATCCCATAATTGTATTCTGTCCTGGGTTTGCTTACACTTGTGAGGTGTCTGAGGTTAACCTACACAATCTGGTTTCCTTCATCGATTTATGCACTGAAATTTAAGAGATGAATCCAAGCTTCTTGTAAATATTTTAAGAGGGCTGGTTTTGACTTCTAAAACTTCCAATGAATAGCATTAAAGGGACTAGACACCAGATGGTCCCCGAATCGGCAAATTCAGTATTTCCCCAAAACAAGCCTAGAATTGTCAATGCGAGCTAGTAGGAGGCCGATGACATCATTTTATATGATTTAAAGAATGTACTGTTGCTATCTCAGCTGAGTTTACCCGTTTAAAGAAGCGAAAAGCGGTTTCCAAATTTATAATGCATTAAGAAATATGAAAGTCAAGTGATTAGTGCAGATATATTTTCCGGCGCTATTTTTTTAATTAATGAGAATTATGTGGGAGACAATCCCATTAAATTTCGATTTGGAAAAATACGCAGACACAGCGACGGATACATGTGTCGTGAGCAATGTAAGCATCAGTAAATTAGATTCAATGCGGTGTACACAACGATATTATTTTCATGTAAGCTTTTGACAATTTTCATTGCTTTTTTCTTGCAATGGTATCATCTGGTGTCTAGTCCTTTTAATTACTCGACCCAGTCAAACTCTAAATAAAACGGTCTAATGTCCTGTTCACATGTAAGCAAAGGAAGAAAACGTCTCGAAATTAACACCACGCCAAAAGCGCTAAGGCTACGCATATTGTGTTACGTGACCCCACAGTAAAGGATCTCCGATAAGTACACAGTAGCAGACGATAAGAATGCACAGAAGTTATACCTGGCAATCAGATATAATTAGCACGGAACGTGGTATCACGTAACAATAAAAGCAATTTTAAGTTTAATCAAGTTCATTATATTAATTTAATGCAATTTACAGAAACGGGCTTAGACGGGGTGCACCCGACACACGCCTCCTCTAAAATAGTTTAAGTATTTTTAATGTCATTTAAATGCACTTTTACAGACTAAACTATGGGAACGACCCCAAACCCTAATCAACTCAATAAAACAAATTGTGTAGTGTCCGTTTTCTTTCGGATGGGTGCGTATTTTCTTAGTTGCGCTCCGAAAGTGCCCCCCCCCCCCCACCCACACCATATTTCGCCAAATCCTTGAATCGCCCTTTATATATATTTGATGTGTAAAGTAAAAAAAATAATTTCATTACTTATTGCATCTGAAATTTGGTACAATATATAGACAGCTCAAATTAAGGATACAAAACGTGTTTTAATTTTTCTTTCGAAATTCAACACAAAAGTAAACTTCAGTTCAGAAAAAACTGTCAAAACTCAATGAATTGTGGATGTTTCTCTACCTTTTCTATTAGGAATTACTGGTTGTTATACTATTTTAAATGATTATTAGTATTATTGATAAAGCTACTTTAATGTTTCTTTAAAATGTATTAGTATCAAAAAATAATGGAATAGAATATAATTCAAAGACATTTTAACAAATAACATACACATTATAAGTTACAAATGATCGTAGTCATAGTTAATGTACACTTTATATACTTATTTCCTAAAATATGTTTAAAAAAGCAAAAGCATATTTTTCGCTGGAATTCTGTTGTGCGTAGTGATTAAAGAGTTAAATACGGGTATTTTTTTATCTTTGGCCGTGGGCATGATAAAGATTTCCATTGTGGCCAAATATATTGATCTACTTATCTTGGTTGGGAGATTTTTGTTATTCTACTTAAATGTCTCTTTGGTATCAAACAAAACATAAAATACATAAATAGATCAACATAAAACGAAAATGTCAGTATTCTGGCTTTCCTTATCCGTCTAAACCTTTTCCCAGTAGCGAGGGATGCATTTTGTAACAAACCCATATATCAGAAACAGTATAGTCTATTCAAGTTGAAACCACATATCTCATAATTTGAATGTCTGCACTGACTAAACCTAAATATATTCGGTTTGTCCAACAGCGCAATAGGCATATGATGCGCTGTGACATGAAGGAAGTGAACTCCTGCTATTTCCTAGCACAATTTACTATGTTTACTAATGTGACCAAACAGTTTGCAATTTTCTACAGTCTTGCATAAGAATTCACTCCTAACAACGATAAACCATGAAATAATTATTATACCAGTTGACGAATGTCAGAAAATCCTACACGGCCTAATAAGATCTTATAAGGCTTTACGAGATTTTCTGACATTCTTAAAATGCTATAACTCACAGTTATTTTATGATCTTACAAGACCATACTTAAACGCAATAAGATATCCTCGGCCATTTTCAATCGAAACAACCTCTGACATAAGTAGAAGAAATTCGTAAAATTAATCATAATAATATTAATTAATTGAAGCGTTTTATCATGTGTTATGTAAGCTCAAAATGATTCCAGGTGAAGTGTGTCATTATTGCTTAAATAATTGATAACAAAAGTCCTTAGGTTTAACTGCTAAATTGACATTCCTAGGCGATATACTTGCAGCGTAGTTCAAGGTTAAGAACTCTGACACTGTAAACCGTCCATATACATCCGTGCTTGATTTCGAGGAGTTCCGATAAAAATGTTTATTTTAGGTCACATGTCACTAAACTGTACAGGTTATATGCCACTAAAGAAAATAGCAGGAGTTGATTCCAATTATGCCACTGTCATCTGATATACGTTGGACTGATTGTTCAGAACTTTGCTAAAGTTAACACTGTGATTTACAATGTCGTTGCGGATTACATTTAAACGTGAAACATTTGATGAGCTTACATACATTGTAATTAAATATAAACACGTACAGCTGAAAATGTTGTCTCACATCTTGTTAGAAATACAGAGATCACTTGTTTATCTATTAAATTTCCGGTGCAGTAACAACTCGAAAGTTAACAACGATGACGTTAACAAAGTTGTTAACTTGAAATAAGTTCCTGAGCACAATTGGTCTTTATTATTATGTGTATTATGGATGCCTGGCCCTTACTCTAAACCTATAGTGTTTAAGTATCATTCGAAAGGTCTTTATGAATAGATACAGAATATATATATATATATATATATATATATATATATATATATATATATATATATATATATATATATATATATATATATACACTCTAACTTTTATAACACACACACACGTTTTTATGGTGTTAAAAGATGGCAAATTGGTGATAAAGAACAAAAGATAAACTTTATAATGTTCCATTGCAACTGTTACCAACATTGTTTCGGGTCACCGGTCGTTAATAAATCAACAGTTACAATTCTCAATGGCCCAATGGAATGCAATGTTTGTGTGCAAAATATACCTATTGCCAATCAATAATTAGAAAAAAAAAACACATGAAGACGTACCTATGAATTGTTTCACGACATATTAGGCCTAAAATACATTTTGTTCCGGTTACGCACCCCTTCCTACAAAAGACGGACCGACCCTGCCGTTAGTTATAGTCAGTTGGTAAAAAGTGATAATAAATAATTTTGTGTTTTAATATGTAGTTTAAAACTTTATAATGCTTTATACAGAAAATAACTCCATTCTCCTATGATGACAATTGACAATTACGTTCTTATATAAAGCCTAAAAACACACACAAAAAATGATTGAACCCTAACCAAACCCATTGTTTTGCCTTAATCTTGTCATATTCAAGGAAAGCACACATAATATTTTTCGTTCATTCTCCCACGTTCCTTGGGGCACACAGGCGGGTACCATGTTTTGAATACTTCCTTCCAAACTGTGAACCGATTATTTCCATACTTTATTTTTTTCCCGACATGTACTTTTGCCTAAGTTGATACAGTGTAAATCGATGCCAAAACGATGTATATAGCAAATAGATATTTGTATAAACTAGACTCGTATATTTGGCTCCATGATAAAAGTGTAGCAACTTACATTAAAGGCACAAGGTGAAGCTCATGTTGTTGTTTTTTGTAAAATGCACTTTTTTGTATGAGGAAATAAAGTGGCAAATCATTATATACAAGTGTAACACTAAAATACCGAAAGCCGGTACCCTTCAGCAAATGTTGATATTTGCTCAAATATCTTCTTTGAAGACCACAAATTTCATGAGCATAATGGCTTTGTTTTGTTGTTGTGTGATTGGTTGAATGACATTATCACGTGCTGTTATCAATGCATTGTTAAAAGGCAAAACTATCCATCACTTTTGTCAAAGTCCTTGTCGCATTGTGTTTAAAGCGTCGGTTTTTTCTCTTGACTTTGCCGTGGTGGGTTGCATCCCACTTTTTATACTATAATTGATTGTTTCTGCAATTTCGATATTAAAAAGTTAAATAATGATAAAATAAGTGTTTTCAGATGCATTACCAGGAAACTAATTTTCGGTACAACAATATGAGCGGAGTCTCTTTAAACTTTGATCAAAACGGCATGCTTATCAATTTAAGGCTTAACAATGAAAACAAGAGCACGTTTCTGTGAGAATATTTTGTATATTTTGCCTGGAGTAGTAAATGCATAAAAAGCATATGTGAATGAAGTAAATATACGGTTTCTTTTAAATAAAATCTTACTCGAAAATCGCCCAATAGTTGACCTTTGTCTTTCAGAATCCCCAGAGACGGAAGCCGACGCCAAGGCACGTGCCGGAAGCGAGATCCGCTACATAGACGAAGAAGCCGAAGAGACGGAAACGGATCGGTTACTTCCGGGATCTGGGACAGAAAGTGACGTCAGCGCGCAGCGAATATCGCAGTCGTCCGGGGAGAGCGAGTCGGCCGTGACGCGAATATCAGATGAGACCACACCCATGTTGGCAGAAGGCGCCGACGGTGGCGGCACTTCTGGAGTCAGTAAAACTAGCTGACTGATGTTTGTGACATTTTTGAAGCCGTAATTTATGATGTTTATTTATATCTAAGGCTTAAGTATTGCTTATGCGCCGCTGCATAATTTTTAGCGTGGTGGTGATGGGCAGAAAGTCTTAACCTTAGACTTCCTTCATACTAGTAACAACATGGCATTGAAAACTAAGACTTATTTAAGTTACATGCAGTGAAAAAATACAAGCGATGGGTCTATACAATCAATGTTAAAATTCATGAAATATTGAACTTTTTGATAAATAATTTTGCTTTGAACTTTCTGTATGATAGATAATATCACTTGCTAAATATCGACCTCACTAGGATGTCTTTGGCGTGAGGGAACATTTTGCATTATATTTTTACAAAGAGGCTTTTTCCAATATTCAAAATGTTTGCAAGAGATTCATTCTACAGCTATTCGAATTTAAATGTCAAAGGTTCGCATGCACTATAGACAGATAAATATAGAAGATTATTATGAAATGAAAAATAACTTAACGTATGTTTTGTAATCATTATAAAAATCTTGGTGCTTATATCAACAGTATTACATCAAAGTGTTGGTACATATTATACAGTCGAACCCCGTCGACTCGAACTCGCTTGGCTCGATTTCCACGTTGGCTCGAGCTGGATAAAATGGACCGATTTCTTAATACTGAAGGTAAGAACTCCCGCTTAGCTCGAAATTAACGAGCCGCGATGTATTTTCGCCGGTCACCGGGAGTTCGAGCCAACGGGGTTCGACTGTACAGTCAATTCAAAACCTTTACATGTTAAGTGCTCAATAATTTTGTTCTTCAAAAGTAGGGTGGCATTTGTTTTGTTTTATTCTACATTCAATATCGAACTGGAAGAATTGCACGAATGTGTGGGGTAGTCAAGTTATCCATGAACTTACAATGAGAAGTATCAGTCAACATACATAAACTAGAAATGCATACATTTGAATGCACGTGCATATATGCACGTGCTAATTTATGATTCAATGAACACGTTACAAGTGAGTTAGTAGAATAAAATGAAGATTTATTATGACAACATGTTCATGAGAGATTGACTCTAAATAAACGGCATATCCATGATGAATAAAATTGACAATAATCAATAGTATTAAAACTCTAAGTCTATGTTATTATCAATTTAATCAAATCGATATTATCGTCAATTTTATTGAGTCGATAATTTTGTCATTTTTATTGAGTCGATTTAATTGTCAATTTTATTAAGTCGATATTTATGTCAACTTAATTGATTCGATATTTATGCTAATTTTATTGTGTCGATATTTTTGTAAATTTTATTAAGTCAATAAATTTGTCAATTTGATCGATTTTGGATAGGCCTCTGAAACCACCTTCTGATTACGTGCGTTAAGGTCAGACGTGTTATTTTGTCTCTAAAAGGAAATGTCTCAGACGTAAGAAAATCAATAATGCTGTTCATTTATTTACATACATTCATGTTTTATTTATTTGTTCATTATTCTAATTATATTTGTATAAAAGTGCTTCTGTAAATATTATGGATGAATACGCATTTGTGTTCAGTGGTTTTAAAGAAATGAATAGATTTAATACATGCTTTTTCAATATATATAAACTGCACAGCATTGTTTTGTTTAAAAAATGCCTTTGTAGCATTTATCAAAGGTTGACAGATCTTCTTAGATGGAGCGACATTGGTTTCAAATATCACAAGAGTTTCAGGACAGGTCCGTAAAACATTTCCATTCCAAGAAAATCGTTAAAGCATTTTAAATCGCTGGAAACACAGCACTAACGAGAAATAATACGGCCTGGTTTGGAAGTTTTTGGTTAGTTAATGGTCATCTAGCATCTACGTGTTGACGAATCATTAAGGTCGCTCTTCCGAAACATTTTTCATGAAATAGTTGCCACTTGTAAAATACACAGGTAAAATATATACATATTTAACTTGCATTGATTGGTACATGTATTTGGGGACATAGTATTAAAAGGAACCATATATTCGGATCCAAAGAAACTGGAAAACTTGGAGCATTATCATGTACATTTTGTTTCATTATCATTTGTACACAGATCATAATATACAGTCAATTTTGATGTGTTATCAGTCGTAACAACTCGGCCATCTCCTGCAAGCTTCGAGAAGTTTCGGAACTCCTCGGCCATTTTTCATCGAAAACAATCTCGGATGTATGCCGGTACATCGGTAGAAGTAGTTCGTAAAATTTGAAATAATAGATTTAATTAATAGGAGTGTTTAAACGTATATTTTGTATTACTAAGTTTAAATTGATTGCCAGTGCATAAATTAATTGCATAAATAATTAAGATTTCCAAGAGTAAAGACATAAAGTTTAACTACTATATAGATTTCTGACATTGTAAAACGTCCATATACATCCGAGGTTGTTTTCGATGAAAATGGTCGAGGAGTGCCGAATGGCTTCGAGAATACTGTTGGATAATGGCCGAGGTGTTTCGATTGATGTGTTATATGTTCATTCGACTTAAAGAAAACAAACCATTACAAATCGATGTTGTTTAATGAAATTCATTTGCTTAATTAAGGAAGAAATTACACAGCAAATCTGTCACATGAATTGAAAAATAATCTTTTAAGTAGATCTATCAAAATATACGGCAAAATTTGTGCATTTTAAACCACCGTTTTAATGATAGAGTGTTGTTATTGTGAATGAACATTAAAGAGAAGCTATAAATGTTAGAGATTCATTATATTTTTCCACCATTACAAATGTTGTTTTTGAAGTACGTTTAATTTACTGCGATGATTTTATCTTAACTGTTAATTATAACATGACTTCAAGGATAAAATAAATGTTCTCTAATCCTTTTCAATAAATTACATCTTTCAAGTCTGCGACCAAGTTATAACGCCCTGGGCGTTGTTTAAATTTATTTTATTTTATTGTTATTTGCAATTTTGGTATTGTTATGAACGTTAAGCCGCAGTAAAATCATATTTTTCTAGTCACTGTTAAACCAGGGTGAGGAATAACATGACTTCAAAGTGGTTCTCACATGGTTCACCACCAATGTGAAATATCTTTGCTTTAATGATGCAATCCTTGGCCAAAAATTTCAACTTGATGGGATTTTGTAGAAAAAAGACGTGCTTAAATTTTGGCTAAGGTTTAAATCTAAAATATTTTACACGTGCAGAAGCAGGAAATAGCATAGTCCTTTATAGGCTAAGAAATATTTTCTGCCAAAAAAGTATTTTGGAAATTAAAAATAAAATTACCTACTTGTTTGTTTACATCGGTTGTGACCCGTGGTGACCCATGTGAGAACCCCATTAAAGACACGTGATTCCTCGCCGTGTAATCGCAGGTTTAGTGTAAGACGGTTGTATCTTAATAAAGAAACAGAATGTATTACAACGGTCTTGTCCTTAGCCCTTGAAATGCTATTTATAGAGTGTTTTTGTTTCAGTATTTGTAGTTTTGTTTGTTATGTCATGTTTTTTGTTCATATCATACATATTCTTGAAATTTAGATATATAGATGATAACTGTTTGTTACAGTGTAAGATCGTAATATCTTTCACCGCGGGAGCACAAAAGGCTCTGGCTTATATATCTTCTTTTAGATGTTCACCTGGTGAAATTGAATGCGATCTTACACCAACAATTGTGCTTTTTGTTATACGCCGTAAAAATGATAGTTAACTGTAGTTTTTCGGAAAGGTGCGCCAAATTGTAAACGTGTGTCAAGTTATTTCGGAAATGATGTCATAGAAATTGAGTCCCAGCCCAGCGCGAGCTGTTGTTTAATAGGGAGTGAGAGCTGGCTTGTTCATGACAGTGAAATATCAAATTGATACTTTCACGGTTTGAAACAATGAAATATTATTTTTTCTTTCACTGATAAATCTAGATATGAACCACTGGATAGCAAATAATGAAACTAACTCTTGAAAATGCATGGCACATATAGTTATAATTATGACAAAACTATCGAAAAATCAGGAAATTATGTTTCAGAAATCAAATAAAAGTTAAAACTAGCATTACATTATTAGATAAACTATTTGTTTCAAAATATTTCAAATTACACCCAAAGAATCAAACAGCTGATCCTGTTATTTGTGCCCCCAAAATGTATGTTTTAATTATAAATCCGAGGTTAAGTTATACAATATTTTAAAACCCTATTTTCGATGTGTTAACTCTCGTTTTTATTCTTTATTTACCACATTGAAGAGAATAACATTAAATTAGTTTTCAATGTGTTTTGATGACTGGCAATGCAATTTGATCAATTTCATTAGCATGACATTCAGATTTTTTTAAAGTAATCATTCTTCGCTTTATATCATCTTGTTTATATTACAAAAGAACTTCACATTTACATTTTTGTATGTTTGACAAATGCGTAAATACGTGCTTAAAAAGCAATGTAAATATTGAGTGACTGATGTTAATATTTATTGCATATATTTCAAAGCAGACATTTTTCATCGACTTTTTATTGCATAATTTTCAGTAAAAGTGCATGTTTTCAACATAATACACACATTTTGCAACATTCTTGTATAATGAAACATATAAACAGCTTATAAATTGGTATAAATGAATGTTTAAATCATTGTTTGTTTTAAGAAGTGCTCATTGGATGTATATTTACATTCAGCCATAACACTTTTCATTCTCATTACCATAATGTGCTCTTGACCTGTGCTTCTTTTGTAAATAAATTACAAATATTATTACATGTTCTTGTTGCCTTCCTTTTATCATGAAATTAAACTAATTGATTCAACTGACCATACAAGAAATAATCCGCAGCTATGCCTTTTGAGTTGTCAAAGGTTGTTAGTCTAAGGTTGTTTTGTCTACAGTTGTTTGTTTAAGGTTATTTTTGTCCATGGTACTTTGTCTCAGTTTATGTGTCTAAGGTTATTTGTCCAAAGTTATTTGTCTGAGGTTATTTGTTAAAAATAATATGTCTAAGGTTATTTGTCCAAGGTTAGTTGTCTAGAGGCGTTTGTCTAAGGTTATATGTCTTAGATCATTTGTCTATGGTTATTTGTCTAAAGTTGTTTGTCTAAGGTTTTTAGTCCAAGGTTTTTTGTCCAAGGTAATTTGTCTAAGGTTGTTTGTCCAAGGTTATTTGTCTAAGGTTGTTTGTCCAAGGTCATTTGTCTAAGGGTATTTATCCAAGTTTGCTTGTCTAAGGTTATTTGTCCAAGGTTACTTGTCCTAAGATGTTTGTCCAAGATTAGTTGTCTTATTATTTGTCGAAGGTTATTGGCTAAGTTTTTTGTCCAAGGCTATTTGTTCAATATTATTTATCTAAGGTTATTTGTCCAAAGTTGCTGGTCCAAGGCTTTTTGTCCAAGATTATTTGTCTTACGTTATTTGTCAAAGGTTATTGGCTAAGGGTTTTGTCCAAGGTTGTTTGTACGAGGTAACTTGTCAAAGGTGATTTGTCCAAAGTTATTTGACCAAGGTAATTTGTCTCAGGTTTTAATTAAAACTAGAGCACATTAAGCAGATGATCATTTGTTTATTTTCTCATTTGATTAAGGGTTTACATATTTTGCTAGTCTCAGAGCTAACACAGCATTCATATCACATGATTATACGTCATTGTATACAGAAAATTTGATGGGTATTTTAGACAGTTTTCGGCTGAATATTAGTGTTGTTTACTTTTCATTATTTCCCCCAAAATGAGCTTCTTACAAAAACTTATTCAGTGTGACAACATGTGGATAATATATGCGTATACAAAAGCCCATTAAGAAATGTTCAGTAGATAGAGGGAGAGAAACGGGATGTGTAAATATTGACCAAGTTTTAACATAGTTGTCACACTTTCCCGCTTAAAAGAAAGAAAGATTTTTATAAGCATGTGCCAAAGTAAACAAAATCTCAAATAGTTATTTTTCAATAACTCTTGTCGCATCAACCAGTTTTTTTGAAAAAAGAAATTAAGAGTCCATACTAGCTTCAGCATCAGGTTTCTGTTTACTTATGAGGTTTTAACCACATGGCATTCACACTGAAGGTAAGGCCTTTTCCATTGTCACCCGTATAATGTAGCCTAAAAATGCAAATGTTTTGAGTTATGTTGACCAGATGTTCACATTGAAGGTGGTTAACATTTAGTACAATGCAATCTCTAAATATGTGACAATACATTGTACATTTGTAGTTGGGACTTTTTTCTTCTATAAACACACATTGTAATTATTCCTAAACAGTGTTCATACAGCCAAACTGGAAAAAAAATCAAGTAGTTTTCAAGGATATTTCAAGGACTTTTATGCCATTTTCAAGGACTTTCTTAAACAACAAATACTAACATTTTCAAAAACTATCATTCATAGCAAGTTATCAAAATAACACATTTTTGTGACAAAGTAACCTGTCAAACATGGAGTTGTCCTTAGAGGTTGTTCTGACTTTACATGGGATTACAGGGCAGTCTCGCCCATTGAGCAGATTTCAATATCTTTAATGTAATGTTTACACATTTCGTTCGCTTTTTGTTCATTTTCATGGTCAACCAGACAAACCTCTTTTTTGTTGAGAACGGCAAGACATTCACATAAAAATGAAACCTTAAACGGAATTAGACCAAAGCGATGCTGATGTAAATTGTACCACTTGAGTCTTAAACCGGTACCATTCCCTAACTGTCACATGCATACCAATAGATTTGAGTGACTAGCAAATCTTCAGAACTTTTTTTTTGCAAAGACAGCCCTTTTTCAAATTAGACAGTCCATATGGAAATTTAATGACTATTTTTGAAAATCCAGACAATTTTCAAGCAGTTTTAACGCAAAATAAAAATTGTGGATCAAGGTAGTATTTTGAAAATTGCCTTTTGGCCAAAATTTAATAAAGATTTAGCTTTATACACATACTCAAATGTTAGCAAAATACTGAATAACATTTCTATGTGCTTAATATTTGTAACTGGAAAAAGGCGGAAATAATTTTTTTTTTTAAAGAAATGTTCGCATGAGAGTTTGGTTTGTGGTCACCAAGCTGGACAAGAGAATTTTCTCCAAGTACTCCAGTTTCCCCCACAACTTAAGACCACACTCTTGTGCAACATTGTGCCAAAGATAGTGATTAATATGATCTTGCAATAACTTCTTTCACAATCGTTGCAGAACGTAAAGGAATATTTAGTCAAAATATTTAACAAAGGCACTAATATGATTGTGAAAGTCATTTAATGACAAATATGAAAGCAAATATACAAAATGTACAAAGCAGTTTTGTGCTATTATAGAAAAAATGAGTAATACAAGACACAGTGATTCATACATAACAGTAACTATCACAACTCATGTAAATTACACAATAAAACAAAACTTTAAACAATCATGTTTCTTAGAAAACACAATAATTACTACCAAACAAGAGATATTTGTCAAACATTATGCCCCCCCCCCCCCCCCCCCCCCCTGAGCACCATGTTGTCAGGATTATATGGACAATTGAATGAAATTTGCATGGACCGAAATGACAGTTTTAAGATTATGACCATTCAAAGTGTGAGGATAGAGCATGTAATGACCATGACTTTTGACCTCTAATCCATAGGTGTAATCTTGACCTTCGGCCCAATGACCCCTAAAATCAATAGGGGTCATCTACTTGTCAGGCCCATCCTCCATGTCAAGTTTGGGGGCCATGGGTGTAGGCATTGTCGAGTCATCACTCGGACAACCTTTTACCATTCAAGGTCACTGTGACCTTTAACTTTGGCCCAATTACCTCCAAAAACAATAGGGGTCATATACTGGTCAGGCCCAACTTCTGTATCAAGTTTGATGACCAAAGGCCTAGGCATTGTTGAGTTATCACTCGGACAAGCTTTAAAATCCTTTTACCATTAAAGGTCACTGTGACCTTGACCTTTGACCCGATGAGCCCTAAAATCAATACAGGTCATCTACATCCAACCTTCATGCCAAGTTTGATGACCATCATCCAGGAATTGTTGAGTTATCACACGGACAAGCTTTGGTCTACTGACGGACCGACCGACCTACAGACCGACCACCGACATGTGCTAAGCAATATACCCCTCTTCTTCGAAGGGGGGCATAATAAAGAAGTTTACATTTTCAGAAATGTAAATGAATTGCTCAGTAACAATACAACAACTCTTAACAAGTTTAGTGAAATGCAAGCAGAAGAAAATTTGTTGATAGCGATGATGATGATGATGAAGAAGGCGATGTCAAAAACGATGATAATCACAACTTTAAAATTGACGATGTAAAAAATCACATCACTAAAGAAATTGCAATAGATGAACATGTATACAGTTGCCATTCAGGTCAAGACATTTACATGTATATGTATGAATAAAAACAAATTACCATGGTGATTGTCAAAACCAAAAACTACTTTTTTCAAGATTTAGATTATCTCTTTGTATCTCTGTATGATACGTGAATAAAGATGCACTCTTACTCCCAAATAAGCAGTACTATAATTAATACATTAATATAATTAATACATTTGTTTAAATTTACCGAAAAAGAATTAATGGTTGTTAATTTATTGTGTTGAATTTTTCATATAGGTGCAGAAAACATGATATTTCTACCTTATGTGACAAGAGTTGATCACTGTAAATCTATAAGGATCCACCAGTCATTTAATATATTTAATACCTGTGTTAATATTTGCATGTTTTCAGCTAATCAATACACAATCTTGTTATCAGTTATAACTTTTTTTCCATAAATGCATTATTTAGTAGTTAAAGGTTTATCACTCAAAATTTATGTTTCTTATACATGCTTATGCATCGATTTTAAATACAAGTATCACTTTAAACTTGATGGCAGTTGGTCAGGAGGACATCTAATTTACGGTTCTCCAAACGATGAATATTTATCACAGCAGTTAGCTCTGTCCCAGGGTGGATGATGGGGGGAGCAGGGGTCACCTTAGGTGTGGGTAGCGAGTGGGGCTATGTGGTCCACACGTAGAAATACATTCTCTGCCAGACAGGGAGGTACTCCATCAGGGGCCCTGTAATGGCAAGGACACAGTGAACAAAATATTATGGTTCAAGGGGCTGTTTCAAAGGCCCTGTTAATGAAATGAAACAGTAAATGAAATATTATGGTTTAAGGGGCCGTTTTGTGTGAATTGAACATACATCAGTATTAAATATAAACATAAAGTTGAAAAAATAAAAACAATCAGCATGTTGCCATTCAGAAATTAATACAGATTTAAGATAATTGAGTAGCAACTATAATCCTTTATGAAACAGACTCAGGCTGATTTTATACAGTCTAAGTTATGTCCACCTATATTACAGTCTACACAAAATGTTCACAATTATATTTTATTTTTGGAGCACTGGCCATTTTGGGTCAGTAAATTAATCAAACTAATGAGCCTAAAAAAATAATGTGAAGACCCAAACAGTTAAGTTCTGTTCAATAGCAAAGATAACAAACAAACAAACTCATTTGGCCAGTAGCAGTGGATTTCTTAAGACCAAGTCTAGATTTAAGGTACATTCAGCAATAAAGGTTGTGCAATTTGCGGAGACATATATTATGTGAATTGTTTATTCTACTGCAACTGGCATATTGGAGACTTTAGGCAGCAAGTGGTTCCAGACAGGATTTGACAGATCCTGTAATACAACTACCAAGGGAAATAGAATTGGACGAGTTTAATACCAGCTAACTTCCGACGTATGTGTTACATGTATGTTACATCTCTTAATATTGTGGAACTTAACCAATAAATTTGTGCTTTTTCTTAATCTGTTGGGTATGCTTAAATGTCAAAATATTAAAATGTCAATATTGACAATTCATATATTTCCTTTCCATGTGACTTACTGTGCAATAAATGTACAAAGATTGATGACTAACTCTACTGTGCAATAACTGTACAAATATTGATGAATTACTCTACAGTGTAATAACTGTACAGAGATTGATGACTTGCTCTACTGTGCAATAACTGTACGGATATTGATGACTTACTCTACTGTGCAATTACCGTAGAGAGATTGATGACTTACTCTACTGTGCAATAACTGTAGAGAGATTGATGAATTACTCTTCTGTGCAATAACTGTACAGAGATCAGTGACTTACTCTACTGTGCAATAACTGTAGAGAGATTGATGACTCACTCTACTGTGCAATAACTGTATAGAGATTGATTACTTACTCTACTGTGCAATAACTGTATAGAGATTGATTACTTACTCTACTGTGCAATAACTGTATAGAGATTGATTACTTACTCTACTGTGCAATAACTGTATAGAGATTGATGACTTACTCTACTGTGCAATAACTGTATAGAGATTGATGACTTACTCTACTGTGCAATAACTGTATAGAGATTGATGACTTACTCTACTGTGCAATAACTGTTCAGAGATTGATTACTTACTCTACTGTGCAATAACTGTTCAGAGATTGATGACTTACTCTACTGTGCAATATCTGTACAAAGATTGATGACTTACTCATGATCAATCCCGTCAAAGGCACATACTGTGCAATAAATCTGAATACTGTCATCAACCTGGTTCTGAAATGGAAATCAATTTAAATTTATAATCAAGAATATATCTAAAATAACTAATAATGAGGAATAAGGGCAAGGGATTACTTCAACAGGAGTGGGGTTGGTGGAAGTTTAAAGAATGAAAATCTCATTAAATTAAATAATATACAAATGAAATTGCTATCACGGAGTACAGTCAGGACAGATAATTGTTGATTCTAAAGTTTGCCAGTTAGGGCTTCCGTTGTTTTGAAGTATATTACTCCCTAGTACAAAAACTTAATTTTTGAAATAAAACTGTTTAAGTTGAAAGCTAGAAATTTCAAAACCTGGAGTAAATGTTACTTTTGTGGTCTCTAATATTATCAGTTTTGAAGTAAGATTAATTTTTATCAGATAATTATTTATGTGAGCAAGTAATAGTTGCAACTAAAAGGGGAACACTTTGTCACTTGTCTGAGAAACTTAACCTTCCACATTTCAGGGAAAAACTTCCAATATTGATTGTAAGGGCTATTCCAGTAAAACATATAACCAACCGGGGGAAGGTAATTATTTTCTTAGTATATAGGATGGTGTCTTTTTTCACTAAATTGGACCCCAAAAGGGTAAATTTGCTTCTGTAGTGGGGTGGTAGAATTTAAAAGTGCCTTCCCTCAGGGGGTTATATGTCAAAATGGAATAGCCCTAAACGAGAAAGAGCATACTTCCAGTCTGAACATCTTAATAGTAGCCCTTGCCTATGCCCATTTGCTGAATATACTGTGCTATCAAGTATGATAGAGATTCTCAACCCCACAAGATAACATCATACTGTTACATACTTGGTGTACTGGTCGTAGAATGGCGATCTCATCAGATAGTAGAGCAGCATGAGGTTTCGTCTCTTCACCTCGGCCCTCTCACGGATATTCAGGTCCTTGTTCTCACCAAACAGCTTCTGACTGCAAATACAATCCAAAATAGATGGTTATTTTGGACAGTTAAAAACGTTAAAACGTTTAACGTTTTGGACAGTAGACAAAAGTCACAAATCTTATATTTAGTATTTACTGATATAACATTGTTTTATCAGTCAATGGTGTTCATGAGAATGAATCAAGCTAGCTATAAACACACTGCATACTGTGTTAATATCGTGAACATTTGTTCCAAGTGATTTCATTATCCATTTGATGCAACTGTTTTCGTAATTCAATTAAATATTAATTTTGTCTAGACTAACAGAATATTAACTTCAACAGTATTATATAATTCCAGTAGCTATCCATTCCATAGTTCAGGATGCATGGAGTGGACAATGGACAGGCAAATACTACCATACTATATTCTAAAAACCCTAAGCAATACTTTGACTGGGGATGACTGCATCATTTTAAACAAATATCTCCACTATTTGCAAAACATTTCATGACCTAAGGGCACTAACTCAATATTTGCTTCTATTCAGTATTGGTATACCACTTATTCAGTTTATGTTGTTTTTTGTTAATTCAATGAAATTTTCCCTACCTTGTCATGTCCATGCCTACAGCCAGTAACCAGGGCTTCCAGGAGTCTTGCCCGAATATATACATGCTCAACACTGTATCAAGGTCAAGGAAACACAGCATTGATAACCTATTTTCATTTTCATAAACACCAATTGTACCATATTGGTGAGGGTTTTCTTTGTTTTCATTAATTCTCATACAGTCTAACCCTGTTGGCTCGAGTTCCTTGTTGGCTCAAACTGGATGTAAAGGTAAGAATTCCAGCTTTGCTTGAACTTTACAAGGCTCGAGGTAATTTCACCGGTCCCTCAGAGTTTGAGCCAACGGGGTTAGACTGAATAAGAACAATAAGAGGCATGCAATAATGTGATATACTCATAATATTGGCAAGCATGACAAGATGGTACAAAACAGTCACATCATCCTTATGATTAAAATTATACACAACTTGTGCTTCACACTCACTGTGTATAATTTTAATAACTCAGGTTTTGGGTGCAGTAACTCATACTTATTACTGGCATTGATTTAAGCTATGTATAATGTTAGAGAAGTAAGTAAAGCAATGCCTCATTGCCAGAAAACAATGATAAATATCAGATTTTTTTTGTAATTTGAGTATTCATATTTAATACTAATGCAGCCATCGAGATGAACAAGCCTGAGTTCTTACACTGAATTCTTACACCCAGCTGTATAAAATATAGCATTTTAACAATCCCTGAAAGCATTTTACTAGGGCTTGCTTAATCATGCTCATTTCAACCACTGCTTATGAGGCAATTCAAAGAGGAGACAGGGATGTGATTGACCCGGCAGCTGAAGGGCTAAAACCAATGGGGGTCAAAGGGGGTGAAGGACTCTGCAACAGAAGTTTTTTGGCATTTAGTCCCTAGATTCTTCAGATCCCAGAATTTTGTGAAAATGCAGACAAACCACATCCCTGCGAGTTTTAAACAAGAAATTCAAGCAGGAAAGGATACAATGTGCCATTGGCCGGGTGACATGCAAGCACTCCGCCCATCGCCTCACTCCGATCAACCGTGTGGATGGCTGGTTGAGCAACTTTCTCTTCGTAGACAGCACACTTGTCTCCGGAGGAATCACACCATTTTGGGGAACCCCCCAGGTGCGAACATTGGAATTACCGGCTGAAAATAAAAAAGGATTTATATTTAATTGAGCCTTTAACAATGTCTAAATTTTGGCTTTAATTTTATATATAATCATATTATATATTGCATTGCATGAAAAAAACACAATCCGAGTACAACAGATTCAGGTCCAAAGCAGGCAGGGTTAATGGGCACAGGGTCATGTTTAGAATGGTTTTAAAGTTTACATTTCCATTTTGTTCCATTTCAAGGTATTTTCTACTTTTCCACTACAAATGTCTAACAACAAACAAATTTTTATCACTTAAAAACAAGTTTCTTCAAATAGCTGGCAGGCTTGATAAGGCTCTTTATCGTCACATACAATTGAAATAAAGATTGATTACAAGAAAATTATAAATACATACATACATGCTGATACTTGAATACTATTATGTATATGCATATATCATACCTCCAACATGAATGACTCAATGCCACTGGTTCAGGACTGGTCAAGCAGTAACCCCATATTTTTTAATATTGGTTCACGAAATTATATCACACAATAAAAATGGCTTCCATTTTACGATTCCAATAATAAACTAGAACTGTAAGCCAAAGGCTAACGAATACCCCCCAACCCTTCCCTGTCTAGGTTGTTTGCCCTGGCATTAGTTATGGTATCATTAGAAAGCACAAGGCAATAATACAGGTGCACAAAATCACATATACAAAGGTTCACATCATGGTGATGGATAGCTGAAAGTTTGAGAAAAATATATTGAAAAATGACAAAGGAGTAGGCCACCAAAGCGAATATTGTAACAAATTTAAGGCCTGTATGCACCTAACTTCAGGACTTTTGATGGTCTTTTTAAGGACAAAATCAATTAAAGGTCTTTTTAAGGCCATGCAAACATTCTGATTAATACAGGTGCACCAAATCACATATTCAACAGTTCATATCATGGTCATTGACATCTGAAAGTTTGAAAAAGATTTATAGAAAAAATGAGAAAAAATGACCAAGGATTAGGCTAGACAAAGCTGTATAATTTTTGCCTATTTTAACTTATTCAGGGGCCATAATTGGAGACATGATCATGTGATTCCAACCACAATCACAGGGGCAAATGTTCTCACCATGGCTAAAAGTTTGAAAAAGATTCATTCAAAAATGACGAAGGAGTAGGACGAACAAAACTAATTTTACCCAATTTAACTCATTAAGGGGCCACAACTCCACTCAGGATCATGTGACTCCCACCAAATTCATGGAGGCAAAGGTTTACATCATGGCCATTAATATTTGAAAGTTTGAAAAAGATTTGCTCAATAGCTTCAAAGAAGAATCCTGGACAAAGCTAATTTTGCCCAATTTAACTCATTAAGGGGCCACAACTCCACTCAGGATCATGCGACTCTGACCAAATCCACGGAGGCACAGGTTTACATCATGGTCATTAATATTTGAAAGTTTGAAAAAGATTTGTTCAATAACGACAAAGATGAATCCCGGACAAAAAAAAAACAGACGGACAGACGGACAGACAGACGGACAACCCGATTCCAGTATACCCCCCCCAAACTTTGTTTTGGGGGGTATAATGAAACATTTCCCATAAACTGATTAAAGTAAACAGGTTCTAGACATGACATATTTGTTAGTTGGTTATCTGATATGGGATATATGGGGCGCAGGAAACCATATGGCTACCTTTCCCAGGTATATATCCCATAATGGATCACCTACTAACACCGTAACCGTAACTTAAAATGTTGGTTAATAGCTCAAGCCCTCTTACCAGCCTTCATTGTACGTATTTCTCTGCCCGAGCTCTTCAATTTGAAGGTTTTCTCCTGTCCCGTGTTGGCTTCCTCCTCATCCCAAGCATCTTCCAGATTCTACATAAAAACATAACACATGTAAATCTGAGATTTTGATTTATTCGAAGCATTAAATTCGACTAAGTGATTCCTGATAGTTGTATCAAGACTAAGAATACATGTACTTGTTTTTCTGGTGCAAGTGAGTGTTCATATGTGCTGAAATTATCATAACTGTAAATACATGTAGATACATGTAGACAGTCCAAATAAAATGGAGGCTTGCACAACACATTATGCCCATAAACACTGCTTTTTAGTTTGTATAAGATCAAGTAAGAAATTATTGAGTAAGTAAGGATTGTGAAGAAGAATGTGATTATCTTGTTTATTAAAATCAACCGAGATATTGTACATATAAACATTCTTGACACGTTCGGTAAGGACCAAATAAAAAATGACCATGTTTCATAAGGACTGGATGCTCAAGTGAAACTGTGAACAAAGTGCACTTGGTCAAGTTTTGACAATTCATGGGCCATAACTCTGCAATAAATAATATGATCTGGTTGTTTATAAAACAAGAGCTGTCGTAAGACAGTGCGCTCGACTTCGCCGCTTTGACTTAGGAGTGAATACAATAACAATGTAATATTACCAAGTTTGGTCTATTTATGTCAAACCTAACTAAAATTATTCAATACATAAGGTGACTTTGATACTGCCCTCCCACTACCCGAAAAATGACGCAAGTCATTCAAATAATTTGATTTCCCATTATGAAAATGTGGTAAAGAATATACAAATATGCCTTTCAAAAGAAATTCAAAAAAAATTAAAAAAAAAAATCCAGGGCCATATAGTATAGCCCTCCTTGTTTTCCCATGGTAAAAAATTGGTTAAAAATGTGCCTGTCAAAAGAAATTAAAAATAAAAATAAAAAAAATATTCAAGGGACATAATTTGTATTAAGGGTTAAAATGGAGTTATGTTTCTTGTTGTAAGATGGTCGTAAATAATTTTGAATTTTATAAAGTGCATTGAATGAAAGGTATAGAAGTTTTTTTTATTAAAATCCCAACTTGCCCTTAACTTTTACTTTCCTAAAACTTTAACCTAAGTCAATCAGGGGCCAAAACTTGTATTAAGGATATGGAGTTATGTAACCTCATTGGGTGATGGTCATGAACAATTGTGTAAAGTATTAAGTCAATTGAATGAAGGGTATAAAAGTTATTAATAAATATCCCAACCTGCTCTAAAACTTTAACCTGAGTTCCATAGTCAAACAGGGGCCATAATTTGTATAAAAGATAATATGGAGTTATCTAAACTCATTATGTGATGGCTCTGAACAACTGTGTGAAGTATTAAGTCAATTGAATGAGTGGTATCGGAGTTTTAAGTGAAAATCACAACTTGCCCTAAAACTTTAACCTGCCCTTAAACTTTAACCTAAGTCAATCAGAGGCCATATCTTGTATTAAGGATAATATGGAGTTATGTAACCTCATTGTGTCCTGAACAACTGTGTGAAGTATTAAGTCAATTGAACAAAGGGTATAGAAGTTATTTATAAATATCCCAACCTGCCCTAAAACTTAACCTAAGTCTCATAGTCAATCAGGGGCCATAATCTGTGTAAAGAATAATATGGAGTTATCTATCTGGCCCTGAACAACTGTGTGAAGTATTATATATAACTCAATTGAATGAAAGGTATTGGACTTATAAGTGAAAATCCCAACTTGCCCTAAAACTTTAACCGGACACCGACGCCGATGTTGGGGCAAGTTGTATAGCCCACCTATTCTTCGAATAGTCGAGCTAAAAAGAGACACAATCCAAATACCAATGTCACTTCATTGATCCTACACCAACTGGTAGAGGATTAGAAGACAAAGTGAATTTGGTCAAATTTTGGCAATTCAAGGGCCATACCTCAAGAGTGAATTGTGTTTGTCAAACTAAGTTTGGTTGATGACTGAACAAGTTAGGATTTGATAAAAAAATGCTGGGCCAAGAGCAGACTAACTGAATTTGTTTCAATGTATCCAATTCAAGGGCCATTACTAGAGTTACCAACGGGATCTGCCTGTTGATCGAACTCAGTCAAAATATTATGCCAATAAGCATTGTTAGGGACTAACCAAGTTTTGTTGAGATTGGATGTAACAAATGCTGAAGTTATGGAGCAGAAATGAAAGGGTGACACCGTGAATGCCTGAAAACATAAACCCCATATGTCCCCTTCAATCCTTCATGTAAGAAGGTGACAAAAAAATATATGTTAAATCTTAAGAATGGTTTAAACATACACAACAGCGCATCTATATGATTCTACCTTTTGGTTATAGTCTATTGTTATGAAATATAAATGAAGAATCGGTATTACGCTGGTATTACAGATATTGAATTAGTGACATGCTGTTACATTCAGAGATACATTGTAACATTAAATCAAATTCAGCGTTTCTTCAAGGACAGACAAAGGGCTTGGTATTCATTTTTCAAAAAGGTCACAATTGTAACGCGTCACTGTCAACACTTTTTTAAAAGGGCACCTTGCCACATCTGACACTGATGTCTCTTAGCATGAGCTAGTCATGTATGGGACTTGGTAAACTAAGAGTGCACATCCGCCCCCATTCCCAAATAAACTGGCAGTGGTTTAAAATGTGCCCTTTATCAGTGTATACTTTTCGGTATTTTTGGAAAATGACCTTATGATTTCAACAAAAATAAACTACAGTTTTTCAAACAGAAGTTATGTTTTATTTTCGTTGGGAGCTTAAGTCTAAAGGATAGCACGGCGTGATAAGACAGGTTTTGGAAAGGACAGGGTGCTACAGAAAAGGGACAGGGTGCTGAGGGAGAACAAGGCACAATGTGACTGCCTATGTTGTATGAATTTATAATCATATTTTAAATTTTAATCACAGCAAAAGCCATGTTGGTCTCCATGAGGGTAGAAGGGTGCAACCAAAGAAGGGCAGGGTGCAGTAACCCTACAAAACTCTGTAGCTAAACCCTAGAGGGATAGTCTAGTGGTATAGGTGTCTGCCTTTCACCCAAGAGGTTGTGGGTTCGATCTCCACCAGGGGTACTTTCTAGTGGTCTCTCAAAAAGGACACAGTAATGGTTTCAACCCAGCAAACAGACTCGTGAGTGTTTCTATAAGCTATCAGCTTTCGACACAATCAAGCTAAAAGAAATTAGTATAAACCGACCTTAGAAATACTAATATATAACTTACATCATGCTCATCAGATGTCTTCAGTATTTCTCTGTCTACTGGTTGGATGGGAGGTGTGGTCTCAATGCCGCCATTACACTTCCATAACAGGAATAATCGCATGACAGTTCTGAAAGCCAACAGTGCATAAAACATGTCATTACTTGTACTTCTCCATGCAAGAATAATGTTTGAAATTTAAAGAAGAAGACAATGTGAATGTATCAACTATGTTTTAACTAATGGTTCAAAGTTTAGACTTATTGTTCAGAATTTTATTCGGATCACAATGGTTGAAATGAGAATAATAAAACAATCAGCTTATTCACTCGTAAAATGCTTTCCAGGTTTGCTCAAATTCTTCATTTTAAATAGCTGGGCTTGTGTAAAATGTTGATGTCAAGCACTAGTCAATAGGGTTAGAAGTTGGGTTATTCAAAAGACCAATTCAATGACTGAGAACTACCTACTTGGCTATCTGTATGGCTGTGATGACAATCCAGGCCCCCTTGTCGCCCCATTTCCTGCGAGCCCCCATCTCCAAGAACACCTCCGAATATTCTATAACTGTCAGCCAGCTTCGCAGCTTCTCTACCAGAGCACTCTGATAATAATTATCAATAGATAAAAAACAAGCACACAAGCACACACAGATTTCTATTTAGTTTTAGCTTTTCTTTAGAATTCCACAGATTGTTCCATTGAGTTGCATTACTTCCTGAAGGTCTAGTGACTGAGCTGACATTACCCATGATATATTTTTTTTAATTCTAATTATTCCTTATAATGGTACTCGTTCATGATTTTGTAAAATGCACTTGTATTTGTATGATGAAATAAAGTGTGGCAAATCATTAGGAGTGTTAAACCAAGATACCAAAAGCTGGAACCCTTCAGCAAAATTTAATGTTGCTATTTTGCGAAATTGGTTGATAGACATTATCATATGATGTTATCAGTGTATTGTTAAAGGTAAAAATATACATCATGTTTGTATAAGTTCTGGTGGTGAAAGCAAAAATATCTACATGACTGTATATGAAAAAACACTGCTTTATTTTATTGTATAATTTACAAGTGAAATTTTTGAAAATATCTACATGTATGTGAAAAAACTACTGTTTTATTTTATTGTATAATTTACAAGGTGAAGTATACATGACTTCTATTTAAAAGCGAAACAGTAATTGACGGCATACTTATAATCAAAAGACAGACTAATGAAAAATGCTTATAATGTGACAAAGTGTAGTCTGTCATAATTATTGAAAAAGTTCTAATTTCATATTGATAATATAATTATTATGATAAAATAAAATAAAATATTAATACTAACCGCACTCAAACCATATTTTGATGCTGCCTTGAACACATTGTCATTCAAAAACACCAGGAGATTTGAAGCTGAGTAAATCAATTCTGATATTAAGTCCCCATTTTCGAATCGTCCTGAAAAGAAGAAAAAAAATCAAAACAAGGAATTTAATGACTTTCTTGGTATTTTGGGAACATGACCTATTCTCATGAGATTGGGAATATTTGCGTCAATTTGGCCAAATTGGGAATTTCTTGGTAAAAAAATACAAAGGTTATATTGTATATAATGCTACAATGAATTCAATGGCATTTGTATTTTCAACATAATAAGCACAGACTCTATTAATACCTTACATAACTTAATCCCATTGTTTTAACTCTTTGAAATAATTAGTTGTTTGATCAACAAGTTCTTGGCTCAGAGATTGGTCCACTTGATCATGCATACAAATTCTCATTAATGCATCAAAATTGCCAAATGCTGAAAGACAATTTCGATCAGATTAATTTTGTCAGGTTTATTTTATAAAGTATTTTGCAACATTTTCTGGAAGTGATCATATTCAATAGACGCTATCTTTCTGTAAAGTCTATTTCCAGGCTTCCGTCTCTTTTAATTGGAAAAAAAAACCTTCTGCTGGTCGAAAACTTCTTATTTTGAGAACATTGATTTGTAGTAATTGTAAAGATAATGCTTAAATTGTTTGTTATTTAAATCAAAAAGACACAAAAATGTTACAATAAGGTCTTGACAAGACAACTGCCAAAGATCAGCTATGCCAAAAAAAAAATGGTTTGGTTAGGGTTACATCTTTTTAAAATAGGCAGGCTTTTTATATTAGGCAATATATATAAACATTATTTTCATCATTGGAGAATGGTGTTATTATTTTTCTGTATGAAGCATTGAAGGTTTTCACCTACACATTGAAACACACTTACCGTAAGTGACTTTTTTGTTGTTGAGTTTTTCATTTTTTTACCAACTGACTGTAAAAATGGTAGGGTTGGTGACTATTTATGTATTTTTTTAGGCCTTACTCAGGTATCAGGACCCGCATATTACACTACTACAGTACCACTGTACCAGGACCCGAGATATGACACCATTGTATGTCTTTGTGAAAAGATGAATAGTCATTTTTTGGAAAATTGGAAAAAAAGACATTTACATGTAGCCATTGGGAACATGACTGAATACCGTAAAAAAAAATGTGAAGGAAATGAATAACTGTTGTTTACGAAAGTATTATAAAAAGTCTTTGTATTTAATTTTAATCTGTCAGTTTTGGTTTAAGAGGCATTCATCAAGAGTAGTCTAAAATAGACATGTTATACGGGATTCTTCCAATCCCTAACGTCTAAACGGGTTTGTCCAAAAACAGGAGGGTTTTGAAAAATATTCAAATTGTATTTAGAAAAGTGTTTTATGTTTGAAATAGATAATAAAGGTTTATGAATATATCGTTATATTTTGACAGTATGAAATGAAGAAAAACACATCAAACTCTTAATAATTTGTTGGATATTTATTTTTTGTGTACAAAACTAATATAAAATAGCATTATTTTTTGTTTTTATGATATTTTATAGACGCAATATGCCTTAACCCGGAATCCCGATTGGAATAACTACCCACTAGTTTCCTTATTAATTCTCAGGGGATTCCGATAGAGTTTGGTAGATTCCGGTTAATAGAGGGATTCCGATAATTCTTTGGACCAAATCTAGTCAAATAGCCCCCATTTTGGTCAAATAGCCCCCAATCACATTTTAAAATTGGTCAAATAGCCCCCCAAAAACGCCACCACTTTTTTATTTTTTTTATATGTATGTTTGCATACTTTTGTTATTCCAAAACATTTTTAAACCTCAAATTTTACACAATGAAGTGCAACCAACATTATTTGTTTACTGTACAGTATTGATGAATTTGACAATTTAACCAAGTAAGAATAACAAACGTTTTTAAATATTACTTATAAATAATATATCAAATCTACATTATAAATGGTTCTAAGCCGTAAGTTTTTATTGTTTTTCTTTCTTTTAATATTGATTACAACTCAAAATTAAAGGCACATAAAGGAGATATAATTCAACTTTTTTTAAATTTTGAAATAATTTGCACATTGTATTCTTCACATATTTATTTCATATCTTTTAAATACACATTTATACTGTATGGTAAAAAATATTCACATTGTACAATACAATATATATTAACAAAGAAGGAAAATGTACATTATATATACATCAATGAATAATTCTGTTCATTTGGGTAAAATTTCATTAGGTTATTTGTTTATTTATAGTATTTATTATCAAGTTTCAATTTTATTAAATAGCTTAATCTCATGTCACACTTCATGACAAGAAGAGTTTTGACATAATATATATTGCACAATATTGAGAATGAGACTTAAAAGTCTGTATTTACTATCCAGTGTTTGACACTAACGGGTCCCGGGATCCCGAGGACACCAATTTTTCGGGAGGGACACCTGAACTTCAAAGTCCGGTATTCCGTCGGGACACTTAAATTTTGACGATAAAAGCTAAACATCAATAAATAAATAGCGTTTCTTTTATTTATTACATAAATTAAGGTCCCCCTAAATTTCTTAAAAGTGCATGCAAAAAATGATAGTATTATTGATATGTTGCACACACTAAAGCGAAAGTGTGGCTGACTTTTTGACTATAGTTACGTCATGAATCTATAAATAAACAGGTCATTTCACAGTGCGCATGCGGGTTAACACTTCCGTTTTGTTGTTTACATTATCAACAAGGTCAGAGGTGACAGACTGTTATTATCGGTACAATAATTATGTTGAATTAGTTTGCTTATGTGTCAGAACCGCCCAAAAAAGATGCCAACACTACTAACCTTGATGACTTAATGATGCGACCATCGAGTTGTTACCCTAACATTTACGGCACAAATACCGGAATCATACTATTCAACATTTTTTGTTTTATGCTTTGATCAAAACAACATAGAAATAAAATTCCCAAAGTTTTATTAATGCAATCAATGTATAAAATTTTACGACATTTTGGCGCAAAAATTAACATACACAATTTTTCGGTCGTCTGCTCTTCCAGTATGCACTACATCTGTTGGGCAGTCTGATTGATTGATCAGCAGCTCTACTTAATATAAACTTGAGTTTTCACAAGCCAGATGTAATAGCCCAACTGTTTCTTAATCAAAAGCACTGACATATGACAAAACCTTGAACCATGACTTATTTAATGCGTATTTTACGAAAATCTAAAAATAGTACCAACCATCAAGTTTTTGTTTACATTGTATCCATCTTTGTTTTTGACTGAAAACAAAAGGGACTTAGACATTCTACCACTTTTGAACCCAATCTACTGACTAGGAGACCCATATCTTCCTCTTGCCATCGCAAGAGGTTCATTTGTCTGACACTGTACTATTAACTTGTCATTACATGCTGTTGAAAACATGTATAATATGGTGTTTAAAAGACACTGTATGTGCATGTTAGATTTATTATTAAAACAGATTAAGTAATGAAAAAAATGTAAAAAATGGAAGGGACTCCTAATTTCAGGAAGGGACACCTGATTTCAAATGTTGGTGTCCCTTCGGGATCCCTTGGAAAAATGGTTAGTGTCGACCCCTGCTATCTATACTGTGTTTCGTATATCATAAAATTCTTTACATACTAACAATACTAACAGTCGATGAAGTTCTCATTTTCTGTTATTATACTTGACATAAGTCCAGCTTCCAATTTCAGATGTCAATATATTATTTCTTGTTCTAAATTTAATCACAAATTTAAAATTGATATGGTGTATTTATTAGATAATTTTCAAATTCAACTTTTTTCTTCATACAACCAGTAGACTTTTATACTCTAATAGATAGCCTATAATCTGTACTTGTATTCTATACAGCATCTTTACACTTGAAAGTAAAACTAATAAATAAAAGCAATTAAGCAAGTGTATTTCATGTTGATATTTTTTAACTCATTTCACAAATTTATGAAAAAAAAAGTACAAGTACATATTTTTATTGGGGCTCAGCAAATATTATTCATATTTTGTATAATTAATTACTTTTAAGCATATTATTTATGTTTCAAACATATGCGCTTCACATTTATACGATTAATGCACAATGTGATAATTGAGATGCCCTATCTTCTCTAATTCATAAGTCTTTAATATATGCAGATTATTTTTAATATATTTGTAAATATTTTAATTGTCAATTAATGTTTTGTCTTGAAATCAGGTTATAAATGTTTGATTAGCAATTATGTAAATGCAATTTATATCTTAAATAAAAATACAACTTACCTTCAAATATAATTTCAAATAAAAAAAAAAGAGTGGGGGGTGACCAAAATGGGGGTGTTTTGATCAAATTGGGGGCATTTTGACTGGGGCTATTGCCCAAATTGGGGCATTTTGACTTGGGGGCTATTTGACCAGGTTCCCCGATTTGTCATATCAAAAATCGTAAAAAAGATCTGTTGACGTATAATTATTTGGACTATCATCAAGAGCATCTAGTGGAGGCAGACAGGGAAAGATGTGGCGAAAACGAAAGTTCAAATTTTAGAACTAAAATATAATGAACAGGTTTACTTTATTCAATTACCTGCAACAAGGAATGACAAAATACGAAATGCCGATTCAGCTTGTGCAACGGTCTGTGGGTTGTTTCTGACAGCTTTTGCATATTTGCCTTTCAAATCTTGTAAAAACTGATCTATCTTCGAGGTCTGCGTCCTGGAGGCAGCCATCTTTGTTTTCCACAAACTGTTTGTTATAATTCCATTGATTGGCCAAAAAGTAATATCCTAACCAATCAATGGACGTCTAATATTTGTAAAAAAAGGCTTCCCTAATTGATTGGCTAAATACAACTAGGTTTATGAACAACAAGCATATTCCATGTTTAGTTGGTGTCAACCCCGTGTCTTATGTGTATTTTGACATTTGCATTTGACTTTTCTTTGTCATAGTTTTTTTTACAGTAGTGCATAAATTATATCACCTGCTGCGAAGATGACAGTTAACACATAAAGGTAAATATAAGCTACATGAAACAATGTTTGATCAAAAGTAGATAGACCCCCCAAAATATGAAAATTATTCTTTTCAATCCAAGTTGATGCATTTAAATTTTAAGAGTGTTACATCATAGGTACTGGTACTTTGTTGAAAGCCAGTATTTACTTATCATGTTGGTATATGGACAATATCAGTTGATCCCAGATACAGCCACTGATTTGCAAATGATAAGACATTGATTGGCGAATGTTACTGCCAAAATTGGCCCAGACTGTAAGACTATACGGCTCAATTTGGCTTAGATTAAAAGACTATATGGCCAAGGGACCAGATTGGTTCATGGGAAGACGAAATAGCCCAGATTGAATGAAAATAGTCGAAGATTTGCGGAAGTTTATGGCCCAGATTGAGAGAAATAGAGCTAAGTTTGGTGAAAGAATGATGTAGATTGGCATAATTATTATGATACAGAGCCTCAGATTGACAGATGTGACAGGCCACACATTGGCGTTTCCTTTAAAATTGGGACACACTTTTAAAGTTGAGTTTGCAATACTTTGGACGGAAGGAGTATCTGCTAGTATTATTATTCATGGCATATGTATCATGAATTTTTATTTCCATTTCAGGTAAAAGGAGGAGGAAGTTAAGAAGGTGGTTGATTCACACAACAACATGACATGACTTACAGCATAACCATTTATAATAACATCCTGAAGATGATTCGGTTGAAGAAAAACATCTTGGTGTTCCTTGTGATAGTCGGAGCATTTCCAGTTCTTACACTTGTCTACTTTGCGCTCTATTCTGATGGTTTGTATTTCATGTTGTCTCTTTGGGGCTGTTTTCATAAAGATCTTAGTCAATTTTAGTTGTAAATTGAAAAAATATCAGTGTCTTATTCTAAGTTTCATTTTTTTCTACATAGTTGTCTTTCTTATACACAGGCAGTGTGAGTGAGTTTAGCTCTGAAGACAGCCTTGACAGACTGGAGGCGAAGCTAGCTACCAAGATCAGAGATTTGGAGAAACAGAATGCCTACCTCCAGAAAAAACTCAGGTTATTTCAAACTTTCAAACCTGAGACAAACAACAGATCAAGGACAAAAAATAAACCTGATTTGTTCCTGATAAAAGATAGATATTGACTTGAATTGTATTTTGTTGTCAGCTCTAATCAGCTGCCTCTTATGTCATATATTACAGCAAGACCCGGACCCAGTACTTGAACATGCAGATGGCAGTGGGTCTGAACAATGGGTCCGATAGTGAACAGGCTAACCGGACATCAGGGCTTGGCTGTATACAACAACAGCCTCAGTTGCCCAAATGCGAGGTGAGAGCCAGGTTACTATGCCTAACATTATAGTTCAGTGTTTTATTTGAGTGGTTATTAGATAATCACGATTTTTGATGATTGAAAATTAATGAATTTTCGCTAATTGACTAGGCTGCCAATTATAACATGATGATTAATTAATTTATCAATGATTGATTAACATTGGAGTCAGCAGATTGCAATTTCGCAGAATAAATCTAGACCAGAAAATCTGGAAAATGAGGCCATGCAAAATTAAAACAGTAACAAATTTATTCTTTGTATTTGGTAAAAATGACTGTAATAATGTTTTAACTCATCTAGGAAATTGTTTGAAATATGTGGCAATTGAAAGTTACCTCAATTTAATGTCTGTGTGAGATCAAATTAAATTCTTGTGAAATATTGAGGTGTTAGTTTTACTAAATATTTTGCAAACATTTTATACTATGTAGAATATCTTTTTTGTTTTAATGGGTTCAGTTTTGTTTTCTTTGCCATTTTTTGATATTGTTTTTTTCATTCTGAAGTACAGTTGAAACCCCGTTGGCACAACCCAAGAGGGACCGGGGATCATGCGAGAAGGCTTGTGAAATTGAGCTAACCTTTAGTATAAAGAAATCGCTCCTTTACATACAGTTTGAGCCAATGAGGAATTCGAGCAAACATGGTTTGACTGTATAAAAATTACGAAATATCCCTTCTCTGCAGGTTATTCACATTTCCATAGTTTGCGCTGGCAACAATGCTACAAGGGACATTGTGACCCTCATCAAGAGTATCCTATTCTACAGGAAAAATCTCCTTCACTTCCATTTCATCTCGGATACAATTGCTGAGACCATTCTTCGTAATTTGTTCAAGACTTGGAATCTCAACGAAGGTAGGATTTGTATTCATTGAAGTATTCCTCTGGGGGCTGTTTCAATAATGGATTTTAGTCGTAACTTTGATTATCTTAAAATCACAAATGGCAATACATTGGATTTTTTTATCTCAACTTTGTGGTCATTATAAATGTTGGCTAAAATTCAAAGCACACAAATATGTAGCACAATAATGAAACTAGGGCACTTAGATAACTTCAATTTACAACTGAACTAGACTAATATATACCTTTATTGCAAAAGACCACTAAATGTTATTATTATGATAATGATCAAGATTATTATAAACTGTTGTACCATTTGAGGTTTGCTTGAATAATTCCAGGTAGTTAATACAGTTTGCTGCCACACACAAATTATTACTTTGATATGTCTAATTAGAGTGCAATTTAAGATCATCTGTTTTTGAAAAAGAAATGTTATCATAACTTTTGTTTTGCTGTCGTTGGCTACATTGTCATGCAAAAACTCTGAAAAAAAACATGCAGTATATTCAAATGGAGAAATATTGAATGAGACAATACACACATGCATGTACGGCAAGGCCCTTTACCCTGGCTTTCATAACTATTGAGTCATGCTTTTTTTGACTGAACAACAACAGCTGTTTGCTTTTGGAGCTCTTGTTAGGGTGAAAATTACCTTAAAAATGAATAGATGTATTATACAAGCTTTTATACGTAGATGGCCCAAACAGACAACCTTTGAAGTGGAGAGAACGTGTGTTTAGCAAAAGTGAAAGAAAATATTGAATTTAAAGGGACTGTACTCCGTATGATAAAACAGCGAAAAAAAAAGAAAATTGTCGAAAACTGACATAAACTTGGTATCGATATGCACAATGCATTAGGACTTATTAACTGAAGAACCACATAGTTTACAATTAATTTATTTTTCTCAGTTATTTGTATGTTTCATTAAAAATATTACTAGGTATGTCTACCTAGTAGAATTCATTCCTTATGTGTGATTGGCTAGTTGATGTTTTCACGTGATATAGTAGTATTTATCTTTGATTGTTTTAGTTGAGTACAGCTTCTACCCAACGACAAGTGTACAGAAGGATATAAATTGGATTCCAAATAAACACTACTCGGGGATTTACGGTCTCATGAAACTTGTGCTTCCAAAAATACTACCCCAGTCTTTGAGAAAGGTAAATCATACAGCATATTGTGCTTAAGGCTTTAAAACATGTAATTGTTTGGTTTGAATAACACTGCAAAATGCTTCCGAAAATTATCCCAAAGGAAGAAAAATTTGATGTCTGCTGGCAATGAGAAAATTAGGGTTGGGTGCAAAAACTTAGGGTAGATAAAGATAGTCAGATGAAATATAGTAAACATGTTTCCAGCGACAGCACGTGCATGCATAGCAAGGACCATTACTCTAGCTTTATTATTTCATGAGTTATGTCCTTTCATGAATAAAAAAACAACAACAACTGGTGATAGTTGGCTTCCACTTGGGGTTCTCTTGTTGAATTAGATTCTGGGGTGATATAATCAATAGGTTATTAAAATGGTCACCCCCCTATCCACTTAACCCAGCTGACTGGTTTAAGAATACATGTATTAACCATTTTGTTTCTTATCTTTGTTAGGTGATAGTGCTGGACACAGACATCACATTTGCTTCCGACATTGCGGAGCTCTGGAAACTGTTTGCTGCTCTTACCAGAGAGGTGATCATTTGATTTTGCTTTATCAAAGAATTATATGTGTATTTAATTCATGTTTTGTATTTTATTTTTTTAATTGACATGCTTGGGCTTATATTTAATTATTAAAAAAAAAAACAAGTCCATAAGTTAACTTGCTCCTAATTTTTTTCAGGCCCTGGGACTTGTAGAAAACCAGAGTGATTGGTATCTTGGAAAAATCTGGAAAAATCACCAACCTTGGCCAGCTTTAGTGAGTTTATACGCTGAAATTAGCTCTCCTTTGTGGTCCATTCTTTCATCCATAACATTATCATGTCCTCTTCATATCATCTTCACCCTTGAAGGTTTTAATGAACTTTTGTCATACTGATAAAATGTTGGCTTGCAGAGCAAATGTTGGAAACCTATCAGGTCAAGGTCACAGTACAAGGTCAAGGGTTTGAGCTGTAATTTCATGTCTGCTTCATATCCCTTACACTTTTGAAGGATCTTGATGAAAATTAGAGACTTGTTCTACTCTCATCATTATCGCCTGCAGAACTCATGTTAACAAATTGGGTCAAGGTCACAGTACAAGGTCAAGGGTTTGAGCTGTAATTTTTTGTCAGCCTCATATTATTTACTCCCTTGAAAAATATTGATGAACCTTGATCAAGTCAACTTGCAGAACAAAAATCGCAACATTGCCAGGTCATTTTTAAGGTCCCAATACAAGCCTAAATTAATGGTTGTAGCCTTGCATTTTCTATGCATCCCATACATCTGATTATCTGATCTATTCCCAATTACAAATTTCATTAAAATTAATAAAATGCAGATTTCCCAATACTCCTAAAATATTCAAAGCCAATTCAATTTCATTAAAAAAATTTTTAACAACATTAACCAACAATTATGGTAAATCCACTCCTGTCCTGAATGTGTATGATTATGGACTTGAGCTGTAATTGACATGATACTGGACCACACTGATATTAATATTCATCAATATTAACCCAATGAGATTTCTTTGTCCCATGATAACCCTGGACAAACATATGCACATGGATATCTCTATAATTTTTAGGTTGAACAAAGTTGATAAATATTGAAGAGGTCGTTATCCTTTTTAGCTTCATATCTGACAGTTATTTCGGTAAACATTTTTCAACAATTTATAAACAAATGTGTTTCAGGGTCGTGGTTTCAACACAGGTGTAATGTTGATGAATCTCGACATCCTACGTGCCATTGGCTGGATGTCTACTTGGAGGCAGGTCGCAGAGAAGGAACTCCTAGTCATGTACCATACTGCGCTTGCTGACCAGGTAATATTTTATTAAGGGTTTAAAAGGGTATTCTGACATGTCAATGTATGATGTGGTCCCAGGCTGCTAAAAAGGACTTCTTGTTTACATACCATGCTGCGCTTGCTGTCCAGGTTATGTCATTTATTTAAGGCTTATGTGGCAATTGAAGGGTTATCTTGCATGTTTAAACATGATGTGGTGACAGCAGGACGAGAGAAAAATGCATGGTCATGTATCATATTGCGCTCTCTGTCAGACCTGAAACTGAAACATTGTGTATTCTATAATTGTTAGGGACATAGAGTTGTTTATGACTACATCTATTCTCATGTCTTGATTGGAATATGAAAGTCTTAAGATGTTTTTAATCATCAGATTTTGTAAATGTATTGTTTCCTATTGTACACTGCATATACTTGTATATTGTATTATTCTGATATGGTTTGATACTCAGTAACGCACAATTCATTTTTTCTGTATGTGCATTGTATGTATATTCAAAATTTTTGCCAAGTTTTAGAACTTTTTTTGTAGATATTTACATATGTCTGAAGAAAATTGATCTAACTTTTGACTTACTAAATCACAATGCTTTTATAAATTATTCTGAACTGCATCGTTTTTCAGGACATTATCAACTCGGTGCTAAAACAGTACCCAAACTTGGTGAAGACGTTACCCTGTCAGTGGAACGTCCAGCTTAGTGACAACACTCGCAGTGAACATTGCTATTCCGAGGTCTCGGACCTTAAGGTGAGCCTAATTGTATCATTGTTACTTAGCAGTTCAACTAGGTTGTCTGTTTAGCACAGTTGTTAGCGCACTCACCAAGGTGACCTGGGTTCAATTTATGTCTAAGGCCAATGTAAGCTTGATTTGTGGTGACCAATCCAGACAATTGTGTTTTGGGGGGTACTCCAGTTTCATCCACAACACAAGACTACTCCTGTGCAACATCGTGCCAACAAGAGGGACTTAACATAACTCGTCATTAATTTCTGCACAATCGCTGTAAAATAAATAAAGTTAAAATGGAATTCAGACAAAAAAGTGTTCAGCAATTAAAGCAGTGCCATAGCTAGATTGTCGTGAGTATTTTCATGATTTGAGCACTTCTAGTTGATACTTATTTCCTTTAGTTTAATTTTGATAACAGCTTGTAATTTGTAGAACCTTTTTTCCTGAGTAGAAACCAATACTGATGTTCTCTTTGAGGGACAATAAAAAAGAGCCATTGGCTTTGATTCCACTATTAAATATACTTCATATATTATGAAACAAGTTATTACAACATTATATTAAACACTCTTGTTGACACGATTTTACACAAGAGTGTGGTCTTGTGTTGTGGTGGAAACCGGAGTACCTGCAGAAAACCCACTTATCCTGCTTGGTGACCACAAACCAAAGTCACATGCGCCCAGGCTGGGAGTTTGTTTATTTAAGAAAAGTGGTAATATTGAGCAATTTCAAATGTTGCTAACAATCTCAAGTTACTTTGGTTATTCTTCAGTTTTAAAGCTGTGTTTAGGTGAAGTGCTAAATGATATAATATACAATAATATAAAATGCCATGTAAAACCCTTTTACCATTTTTATCATCATTCTAGATAATCCACTGGAATTCCCCAAAGAAGTTGAAGGTGAAGAATAAGCATATAGAGTTTTTCCGGAACCTGTACCTGACATTCCTGGAATATGATGGCAATCTGCTACGTCGAGAACTGCTCGGCTGTGGATCAAACAGTTCTGGAAACACTGTCCAACAACAGGTATTTTATTATCTCTTTTGATTGTTGAATCAAAGCACAAAATTCATGGTAGATAATAGACATTATTTCATCATTTGCTTAAAAATCTTTTTATGAAGGCCATAGTTAAAAAATTTGTTGTTTTAAAAGATACTTACATGAAACTTGTACAACTGTTCATTGTGACAGTACACGCATGAAAAGTAACAAGTGTTACTTTGCGTCTGGAAATACAACCAAGAACATCTCACTGTCTAAGCCTAAGTGCCATCGGAATTGTACTTTATTTAGCCTTTGCAAACCTACTGAATGAATTTATAGAATGTATTCACTTACCATAAAAAAAGATATACAGTTTTGTTTTTACAACACCTCTCGATTAATTACTGTTTCTCCTCAATATTATTGAATGTTAGGCAAATCAAGAATGCTTACATCATGGTAATTTTCATTATTAAGTTGCATGTTTGTTTACAGATCAGTGCCATTAATGAGGATGATGAGTGTTATGACTTCCGTCGTGAGAGGGTTATAGTCCACCGTACTCATCTGTATTACATCGACTACTCCTACACACCAACTCAGTGGGATGTAACCTTAGTTGCTCAACTCAGTATGGATAGGCTTCAGGTAGAATCATTTCATTGAAAATCATTGCATTCTTGTGGTTTTATTTACTTAGCCAGTACCTAATTATGGACAGTGTCTCAATTCGTGGTCTCCTGATAGAAGAGTATTACACAACAAAAACTCATATAATTGTATCAGTATATATGAAACAAAAGTCATCATTAAAACTAAAAAAATCGTAACAAATCTAGAAAATATATTTATTTTTAGGGAAAGACATTTGAATGTTATGTGTTATTTAACCCAATAGTAGTCACATTCGAACATGTAAATATATGGTGAGCAATTGTATGTTAATAAATTGTTGACATGTGTTTTCAAGCTAGACATTTTTAGATGTTTGTTTACAATAAATGTCATTTTGTTGTTTGGTAGATATGACTTTTTATATATTCATTAAAAACATCCAATTAATGAGGCACTCTGCTATATTAAAAATATTGATTTTGCAACATCTGAGGTTAATATAAGCTAAGCATAATCTCAGAACATTCTTTTCTTACTTCAGAAAACAATATAATGAGAATAGAAAATAATATGGTTCACTGAAATTATTTCAGGCTTGTTGCCTCCAAACTTAAGAAGTAATAAAATTAGGAAAAAAAAACAACAAAAAAAGGGTCTGGAATAAGGTACATGCCAAGACTGAGACAATTGTTTTGTTCTATCCAGATGCTGGAGACTATATGTAAGCACTGGGAGGGTCCCATCAGCCTGGCATTGTACATGTCAGACGCTGAGGCCCAGCAGTTCCTGCGCTATGCCCAGGGCTCCGAGACTCTCATGAACAGGAAAAACATCGGATACCACGTTGTCTTCAAGGATGGGGTATGGGCTTGTTCATTGAAATATTATGATCTGATGGAATACATCTACAGCTATAGTTCATTTTTTGTCAAATCATTCCTAGATTATTAACCTTTCAAAAAAAGAAGTATGAAAATTCAATTTGGATATTTATCAGTCTTTTAGTGGTTATCATTATGTGCCATATTTAATCGTAAAACATATATGCATGGATTAACATAACATAACACATAACATAAATGTTATGATTAAGCTGCATTAGAATTGTTAAAATAGACGTATGAATATATATAATAATAATCATATAAATTACTATAAACTATTATTGACCAGCAAAAATTAAATATTCAATGCTGCACAAGGTTTTCTTGACAGTATACCGTAACTACCTTAGTTTTTTTAGTGTTTTATTGTATGAATGAATTCAAGTGATTTAAAATATTTCGTTCTCTTTAATAGCAATACTACCCAGTGAACTATCTCCGTAATGTCGCCATGCAGCAGGTCCAGACGGAGTTCATGTTCCTGTCTGATATAGACTTTCTGCCGATGTATGGACTGTACGAATACCTGAAGATTGCCGTCAGTATGGCCAACATGGGGAAAGAAAGAAAGGTAGGGCCTTGGTGTTTTATATTAATATTAATATAATTAAATGGGGATGAAAAAGTTTCATCTCATACCTTTTTCATGTTCTGAATACTCTTTGGAAAACAATGATCTTAAATAATTTTTTGTTTGATTATTTTTTAAAGCTGCACTCTCACAGATTGACTATTTTCAGAACTTTTTTTTTCTTGGATCAGCCAATTGTTGCATAAGTATTTGGAAACCTGGGATATAGAACTGCTGACAATAACATCAGATTTTTGTTTTTCATAGCTGTGTTTAAAATTTGATGTTTTATGGCTGAAGGCGTTACTACCGGTAATGCTTTAAGAAAAAATAGTTTTTCAGCTGTTTTCCAAACAATTGTTATCTGTTCTATTGTGAGTTATCTAGTATGTCTAAATTGAAAGTATTGATGCTTAAAATCAAAATCATCATGATTCTGAGACAAAATTTAAAAGAAAATTCAAAAATTCAAAACTGTAGATCTGTGAGAGTGCTGCTTTAAGATAAAACTTAGAGGTATTAGGATAGCCTTGGTGTAGTTTCAACCTTGGTGAACTAAGAAATAAAAATAATTCATACTATGATTACTAGTAATTCTACTCAACAAACATGACAGTAATAATTTACATTTTCCTTCGTTACAGGCTCTAGACAGACGTCTATTCTGTTATGTTTCTAAAGATAATTTATTAACAGGTAGTTGAATTGAAACATTTAAGCAGGAAAATTCATTGAACTCATTTTACATCATTACAGGTGCTAGACAGATAACTAGTCTGTTATTCCTCTGAAAGTATAGAGGATAATTGTTTGTTTCAGTGTAAGATCACAATATACTGAGTGAGCACCAGAAGTTATATTTCATGAGTGGTGTAGCATAAGTGAAATATTAACTTTTGCTGTACATGAGGTGAAATACACTGAAACAAACACTTTTTTGTTTTATTATATGCCTAAAAAGGATGTTTTACTGTAGTTTTATAGAAAAGCACACTAAATTGTATGCGAAAGTAACGTTATTTCGGAAATGACGTAATTAATATTGTGCCCTAGCTCTTTGCAATCCGTTTTTTTAATTTTGAAAAATGATCAAATTGATATTTGCACTGTTTTAAACAGTGAAATATAAATTTTATTTCACTGATCAATTTCTATAAACCACTGGAAAGCATATAATAAATTTCATTAACATGTAGTTTAATAAAAAAACATTTAAGCAAGAAATTTATTGAACTCATTTCCCTTTATTACAGGCTCTTGTGATCCCGGCATTTGAGACCCAGAGGTACAGGTTTACCTTTCCAGAGACCAAAGAGCAACTTCTTGCACAGCTTGCTACCGGGGAATTGTACACATTCAGGTGGGCATCATTTATTGGGTATTTTTTCTGTACTGAAGATTTGGTTTGACCATTACGGTGAAGTTAAGTTTTCACAAAGTGATTTTGATGTAAACTTCTTCATACAATTTGGTGAAATTTTGGATTTAAGATATGATCAATTGATTATTTATGAAACTTAACCATCAATTTATCTGGTGTTAATTAATGTCTGGAACTATAATTTTGTTATGCCTCTGAAGATATTTGATGAAATGTAGTTTATCAGAAACATTTAAGCAAGAAAATGAAGTAAAAAATCCGGACTTATTTAGTTTATTTTACTTTTAGTTTTCCATGAAGAAAGTCTGTGTATTGTCAGTCTGTGTGTTGATGACATCAACCTACAAAACCTTTAACTTTGACAATACATGTACAGTCGAAACTCGGTATGTCGACGTCGGATATCTCGACTTTCCGGTTATGTCAACTTTTTTCTCCGGTCCCGAATTTATTCCTTATTTTATATTATTAAATCTGCTTGTGTCGATTTTTCTATCTCGATTTTTTTCACTACGTCGACCTCCTATTTCAGTCCCAGTGTTCGAATTTCACACATTTTCCTTGGTTCTTATGTCGAACAGTAGATCAAGTTGTAGGTGCGAAAATTGTCATGAAGGTTTGCGGCAAGTCGCTAAATTACCTTGCATGTCAAAATAACAAACTGTCATGATTGGAGGTTAAATTGGCAAGTGTGAATAATTAAAGTTGTTTGTTTACGTTTTTGATTAAAGAGTCTTTTATTGCTTAAGCTATACATTGAAACAATTTAGGTCAACGATGACATCATCGGTAAATTCGACATTGAAAGTTACGTGACAAAGTAATTTCTCTACACTGCATGTACAAAACAGTCGTAACGAATGTAATATTTTAAGTTGTTGACAGATGTGCTTTACTGTTTTGTAACAATATAAAAGTGTATGTGATTCTGGTTTTATATCTGATTTGTGTAATCCTTAAACGCGAATTAAATAAATTTGGCACATATAATTTATTTTTTATCACTTTATTTTTAAATAATGCGTTTGCTGTTTCCATGACCATAACAAGACTGTTCAATTGCAGAAGTCGGATGTCGGATATATATCAAACGCATATGTGTTCGGATTGGTGATACTTTTTTGTAATTTGGATATTTCAAATGTTCGTTATCTCGACTTTTTTCCATAAGTCCTGACAAAGTCGACATAACGAGTTTCGACTGTAAATCGAAGAGCTCATTATTTGCACACCAAACATAGTACATGAAACAAGTGGCAATACTTATATATCTGTAGGAAGACCCATAACTCTGGTTTTCATATTTTACTAGGTACCATGTATGGGCCAAGGGTCACGCTGCGACCAACTATGACCGCTGGAGGAATGCCACCAGCCCCTATACTGCGAAATGGGAGCTGGATTTCGAGCCGTACATAGCTGTACACAAAGATATACCACAATTTGACCAGCGGTTTGTGGGCTTTGGCTGGAACAAAGTCGCACATATAATGCAGCTGGATGTGGAAGAGTATGTTTTGCTTGACTTAATTTTATTAAATCAGAATAATTCTATAAATTTTTATCTGGATGTTTAAATCAAATGGGGCAAAAAAGCAGATTTGATTTGAAAAATTAATGTTGGACATTGAATTTTCAGCACCATTTAATCATCTCGGAGGCCAATTTTTGTCTTGTTAAATTTTTTAGGCGGGGGTCTTTAAATTTTTTAGGCGGGGGTCTTTAAACAGGAGAGATTTAATATAGAAAATATTATTTTTTCATTACATTTTGCATTACATACAAATAGTAGGTTGAATGTATAAAACTGGAATTAATTCCCATGTACATGTATGATATACATTATATTAAAAAAAATATTGATTTAAGTTAGGCCGTGAGCCTTGTGCCTCTCAATAGGGTCAACGTTGAGTGTCTGTTAGACATTGAGCCTTATGTTGATAGCCGACAGAAATGACATGCTTGTATTGATAACTACAAACGTAGTAGTAGTAGTAGCAGCAGTAGCAGCAGCAGCAGCAGCAGCAGTAGTAGTAAACACAAATATTTTAAAATCTTTGTTTAAGCAGTTTTTGGCTGTTATTTGTACAGTAATTAGATGATGTAGACCTCTGAAAATGGTCAACATTATATTTTGTCCAATGAGAAGGCAGTTTCTCAGTTTTCCAGTACACCTGATTGTTATCAGGTGAAGACGCTGATATGAACAGTGGCTGGCCCAGTTTGTGAAGAGTTTACACAATATAATGTAGACCACTATAAAAGATTGTTTGTAGGTTCTTACTCTGTGTCACATCAAACCATTTATGTTTGTGTAACCATTTATTTTTGTGTTTCTTAACAAAAGTAGAAACTTTTTTCTCTAATATTTCAGTTATGAGTTTGTAGTTCTACCAAATGCTTTCATGATCCACATGCCCCACGCTCCAAGCTTTGATATCGCCAAATTTAGGTCCAGTTCTTTATATAGAAGGTGAGTGAAAATTTTCAAATTTGTCACCCTTGACAAGTTTTTACAGCCATTTTGCTGTCGTAAGTAGTTTTAATGTCATCATTATGAAAAAACCTGGAAATTCGCTGTTAATCAGAAAATGTTCGAAGATATTCACATGAAACTGAGGCATGCATGCTATCAGGGACAATATGTCATATCAAGCAAGGCCCATAATCATTAGTATGATATGCACCTATTTGACTGAAATCATGAGAAGAGCTCTTGTCTTTTCTCAAAATTGAGTGTTTTTTTTTATTAATTTTGCAAGATTTATAACTCTTGGACACATACATTTGCAACATTGCTCATATGATACAACTTTCATAAAAAATATTAATGTTACCTTGGTTATACAAACTACATAAGAAACTACAAGCCTAAAAATATCAACTCCTTAACACTATTATGATAAAATTTTCCTTTTTTCATAAATGTGTCTTTTCAAATAATTTTGAAACAATTTTCCCCTCAGATTCAACAGTATCTCTCTACAACTAAGCTGCCTTTTAGTGGGAGGCATCAGTTTTCCAAGGCAGTTCTTTAAAAACCACATTCCTAGTTTTATACACATTCTTCCTCGTCTTTTTTAGGTGCCTTAAGACGTTGAAAGCCGAATACCAGAGGGATCTGTCTCAGAAATACGGAATAAAAGCATTAAAATACTTGTCTGTAGACTGACCATTATATTATGTATCAACCACTTTAATTGTGTTCATATTCATTATTGACCAATTAAATGTCAAGTTATTTTATATTTACAATAGTTTTAGTTGGTGTTGTAACATAGCACTGGTGTCGTTGTTGGCATTGATAGTAAAAATTGAAAGTAAAAACTTCATTAAATCTTAAATGAAACTTGGTACACATGTTGCCGAACACAATGCGCACACGAGTACAAAGACCCTAACATTCGCAGTATTTGTTACTTATTGTAGCTGTTGTATTTTTGTTACTTTTGTAGTACAATTATTAATAAATTTACTGAAGTTTTATTGTTGTTTGAAAACTTCAAAATTTCTCTGAGAAATGGCAGAAGTGACCCTCTAGCAAAGCTTCAATTCCTATCAAGCTCCATTGACCACCAAGTGTGAATATGACTTGATATGAATGCCATGTGTGATGCTCTGTTCCATGCTGCTCTACAATTTTGTGAAGTTTGATTGAAATATGATTGTGGGAAAAATTTAAGCCGAGACTAACCGCACATTCACTACTATATATATGCTCGCGTGGAGTCTATAAAAGTCTCACTATGAGCTTATTATCATGCCAATCACTTACATCAACTAAAAAGTCTGTACGGTTAAAACTGTAAAACCACCTGGTCACAAGATTTGTTAACATATATGTCGACACACCAAAAAGAAAGCAAAAATAAGGGTCTTATTTTTAAAAATTAATATAGTCAGTATTTCGGCATCACACCTTCTTCATGACGTAGTGGTGAAGGCTTCCGCCTACAGAGCGGGAGGTTGTGGGTACGATCCCTGGCCGCGTCATACTGAAAGACGTTAAAAGTTGGTACAAGTAGCTCCTTTGCCTGGCGCTCGGCTTTTAAATGGTAATGCTTGGAAAAGTTGTGTACTCAGTACTGATTTAACCCAGGAAAGTTATACCCAGTGTATCGGTGCTTTACACCGAGCATGTAAAAGAACCAAGGGGCCTCTTGAAAAAGAGCTATGGTATCGCACCCAGACTTGCTTGTGTCCCACCACTGTCTCCCCGCCTGCTGTCCCTTCAGCATAAACAAAGGACCCTGTTGGAAATAAGTGCTTGCACTTTCACGGGTTATCATAGACAAAAAGGTCTAAAGAAATACAATGTACATACACACATACATAAATCTTTTATGCCGGTCGTGACGAGCTTAGTGCGGCTGTCGAGAGTATGTCAAATAGGAGGTCGCGGGAGTTGTCGATTCGTTGAGGAGATTGTTCCCGAAAATGGGAGCTTCACTGACTGAGCTGAATAATGAAGATGAAGTTTATTTGAAAATCAAGTCCTTTATTTATTACGAAAGCAAACACACACATATATATATATATATATCAATAAACACAAAGTACAAATAGATTTTACAAATACTTAAACTAATTTGGGGAAATTAGCATACAACTCGCTTTTAAAAATGCATGTGAAAGGTTAACTGGTTGACAACATTTCATATTACAATTAGTTTAATTTGATAATTGTTTGTTTAATAACTTTAATAAAATGAACTTTATAAATACTTGCAAACAGAAATAACATCTGTACATTTCTCAGTGAGTTCATATTTTAAGACAAATAATTGAATAACATAACTTCCACATAATTCAAACTTGTTATTATATGAATATAACTTCTAAATGTTTTAACAATAAATTCACAAAATATTAAAACTATTATATTTAAAAGTACTTTGATAAAATAAATTGAGTTAAACACAAAAAAGTAACATATAAAAATAATGACAACATACCTGAATAATGAAGATGAAGTTTATTTGAAAATCAAGTCCTTTATGATTTTCAGGACACAGGCTTCATCTTAAATACTAAGTTTTTAACAATATGATACAGATCTCAGATTTGATAAGCATCATTAAATCATTAACTTGTCAGTACAAAAATTCTAAAATTGAAGCTGAGTATCCTGAGGGATTGTGCTACTGTTTTGAAGAAAAATATATGATAGGTTGACATCAATTAAGGTAATTAAAGGAAACCACTTAGCCTAAGGTGGCCAAATTATTAAACTTAAAACAAGTTAAGAATCTAAAAAATATTTATTAACTGCCAAAAATATTATACAGGCTGCAGGCATTAATATGTTTACATGATGTATAGACATGCAAAGTTCGAAAAGGAGTTTTAGTCATAATAGTTATTCTTAAACTATATCTAAATAAGTAATTCTGAGTTATTTAACAAAATATACATATTATCCAAATAAAATAAATATGTGTAATTTACAATTATCATTTTTACATAAATTTATATTTAATTTATGTAGCAAAAATGTGGGGCATAATATTCCCCCCTACTACGGAGACTTTGGTCCCCAAAGTTTGAAAAGGGTTGAATATTTAGGTTATAATATTAAACATAAACATAGTAACGCAAAAACAAATCAAATTACCTTAAACAAGTATGCAGTGACATATATGTAGACAAATAAAATAATACAAAGTTATGTATATTTCGATGACTATGGCATGTTGTCCTTTTGGTATTATATCATGTCATGAAAATGTCCAACTTTCTTTTATACATTTGTTATAGGCATCATAAAAGTTGAAGAAAACGGTATATTGTAGTGTGACCTCAACAATGAGGACATATTGATGTCTGCATTTGATTTCTAAACACAGTTTTGAAATATGTTGGAATCTAAATACCTATTAATATATAATTACTGAAGTGAAGAAATAACAATAGCACAAGAAAAACAATAATGTCAACATGAGAACTGGTAAGATTCATACAACACCTGGTATTCCTGAAAGTTAGAAAGGGTTTGAAAACACCAGCAACGATTCTGAGAAAGAAGAGAGATGTAGAGCACTTATTTATTTCAACAAGCTTGTCAAAAGCACCTATATATAGCAATAGGTTTGTCAAATCAGAATCATTACTGAGTTAAGATAGAAAAAGATAAGACAGAAAAGTGGCCATAAAAAATAAAGGGGTACCTAGTCATTTGAAAACTTACAGAACATCACGGTATATTGAAATCTTAATGCACCATTGTTTTTCTTCTGAGCTTTCCATTCTTATGATACATTTGAAGAAATTCATGCTCGTACTTCATCTTCTCTTCAGCCCATTCAGTGCACCACACTTGCCAGTCTTCTGCCCTGTTCCTTGGGTTTCCAGAAAACTTTGGCAATGTGATTGCTCCCATTTCGGTTTCCTCTTCCCTAATAACCTCAAAGACAAGAGTCTCTTCGACGGCCGAGTCACTAATATCACTTAGGTTAAGTGAATCCTCGTAGGCAGTTCCTGTCGCAGCGTCTGGTGGCTGTTGCTCACTGACTGTACTGCGCAGGTAATACTGTCGATTTGCTGGCGTTGTCATTAGTCGCCGGTTTCCCCACCAAATCTTTTATGCCGGTCGTGACGAGCTTAGTGCGGCTGTCGAGAGTATGTCAAATAGGAGGTCGCGGGAGTTGTCGATTCGTTGAGGAGATTGTTCCCGAAAATGGGAGCTTCACTGACTGAGCTGAATAATGAAGATGAAGTTTATTTGAAAATCAAGTCCTTTATTTATTACGAAAGCAAACACACACATATATATATATATCAATAAACACAAAGTACAAATAGATGTTACAAATACTTAAACTAATTTGGGGAAATTAGCATACAACTCGCTTTTAAAAATGCATGTGAAAGGTTAACTGGTTGACAACATTTCATATTACAATTAGTTTAATTTGATAATTGTTTGTTTAATAACTTTAATAAAATGAACTTTATAAATACTTGCAAACAGAAATAACATCTGTACATTTCTCAGTGAGTTCATATTTTAAGACAAATAATTGAATAACATAATTTCCACATAATTCAAACTTGTTATTATATGAATATAACTTCTAAATGTTTTAACAATAAATTCACAAAATATTAAAACTATTATATTTAAAAGTACTTTGATAAAATAAATTGAGTTAAACACAAAAAAGTAACATATAAAAATAATGACAACATACCTGAATAATGAAGATGAAGTTTATTTGAAAATCAAGTCCTTTATGATTTTCAGGACACAGGCTTCATCTTAAATACTAAGTTTTTAACAATATGATACAGATCTCAGATTTGATAAGCATCATTAAATCATTAACTTGTCAGTACAAAAATTCTAAAATTGAAGCTGAGTATCCTGAGGGATTGTGCTACTGTTTTGAAGAAAAATATATGATAGGTTGACATCAATTAAGGTAATTAAAGGAAACCACTTAGCCTAAGGTGGCCAAATTATTAAACTTAAAAACAAGTTAAGAATCTAAAAAGATATTTATTAACTGCCAAAAATATTATACAGGCTGCAGGCATTAATATGTTTACATGATGTATAGACATGCAAAGTTCGAAAAGGAGTTTTAGTCATAATAGTTATTCTTAAACTATATCTAAATAAGTAATTCTGAGTTATTTAACAAAATATACATATTATCCAAATAAAATAAATATGTGTAATTTACAATTATCATTTTTACATAAATTTATATTTAATTTATGTAGCAAAAATGTGGGGCATAATACATACAAAAAATGCGTAAACTGCCTTAAATGAGCAATGGACCCAATAAATATATGTGAATTCATTTAATTAAACATGTAAACCACAAGCAGATATATGGGTCTTGTTGTTAAAGATAATTATTGTCAGCGTTCTGGGATCAAATGGAATTCGTTATTCATACAAAAGCATAAACCGCCTTCAATGTGCCATGGGCTCCACTATACTACTTTTAGTCATAGGAAACAATTGGCCAATTATTCAGCCTCAACTTTTTCAAGTTTACCACATTGTTAATGTCATCTTTAACTTTCAAATCTTTACTGCTCTGAAAATGTCCTGGATCCATACACAATCAATCTATAGTATTTCTAACAAGATTTGCGACAACTGTTTATATCTATATACACATCATTACATATTTCAAGTTAACAATGATGTCATTAATCCCGTTGTTAACTTTTAACCTAGTTCTGAACAATCGGCCCGGTCTTCCTGTTTCGCAATTACGTCAAATTTACTTTGACCTTTTTTCTGTTTGTCAGGGTTCATGTGTACATGTATAAATATAATACCCAACCCATGTCAAAAATGTGTTCTAGTATACAGACAAGCATTGTCAGATATCCCTGGTCGATTTGGTTATGAAAATCTCATTATCATGAATAATTGAGGCAGTTTCATTGGTTCCCCATGGTACCTGATGCTTTCCCGTAGAAAGATATTCTGGCGATCACAGGGATTGAACCGGGTTTACCATTTCATTAAGTATTATAATTATTGTCAGCAGTCAAGACCACTAGGCCATCAAGGCAACTGATAGTACAGGGTTGTTGAAAAATATTTAATTGTAACATGCAAATTCATTGGAAGAGTTAAAGTAACAAGAACAAGAATTTTTAAATTTTATTTTTTTCATTGCACAAAGAGCACAAGTACAGAAACAATAATAACATTACTGGAATTTTGTGTAATATTTGAAACATGCAGTACACAAAAGCACCAAACAAAGTCAAATTCACTGAATATAAATTTGAACAATACAAAAGGTAAGCCATTGAACAAATACACAATTTCATTATGCTTAATGGCATTGAACACTGCATACTCATACTCGTACTGCAGCTTTCTCATTCATAGCCAAATTTCGGACGCATTGGAATACAAGTCAACTTCATTTTTCATGCATGAACGCACTTCCAGAGCTTCAGATAAGGGTCATTTAAAATGTGCTAATTAGGATGTGAAATAAAACGTTTGTTTGTATTGTCACAAATAAAAAATTGCAATAATGGCATTACGTTACTATGAAGGACTGTTTCAGGTACAACTGTTTTCAACATGACCCATAAACCGATGTAGAATCATGTATGTAAAATACACTTATGTTTGCCATTGAATGTAACATTCTCCATTGAACTTTATTTATTGAATGTAACCATTACACTTCACAAACTTACACAATGGTAATACATTTAAAGTATCAAGTTTCCTCCCACCCCAGATATGTAGATCCAAATATTTGGCCATGCTCGAAATATCTTGCCAACATTCAAAGATAAAAAAGTACTCGTATGGAACTACTTTTTTGAACTACGCACAACAAGTTCAAGCCACAAATTAGATTTTTACTATTTTTTGATTTAATAAACAAGGTAGGAAAAAAGCATCTACCATGACTGCTCATGTAAGATTGGTTCATCCCCCCTCGCGCCATGTGTCTTGAGGAAACTTGGGATACCTCGTTTCCCCCCCAAAAAAATACGCTTGAGTTAGGATGAATCTAGCTTAATAAAGCGGCCATGGTAGATACTTATGATCTGTAGCTCTGCACTTCCATCCTATAAAACTATTTACACAACTTTCTCTTAAAAATATATGATTTAATCAACAAATTAACAATGGAACCATGAATCAGAAAGACCTAGGTTGTTTATATACATATATCACAGTTCGTGATAAAAATCCATTATTTTCTGTCCAGTGAATACTAAATAACAAGTGCATATACACATGCAATTTATCGGATGCAGTAACTTCATTATGCAATTTTATTTCTAGCACAGAAAATTAAATGGACATGCTCGTTCACACACGAGAATTCATAGTGCATGAACGTATATAACATGAGTGTCGTGGAGCAAAGGCCAACACTCGTTTGTAGCTATATTTTGTCAAAAAAGGGGCATAACTCCACATTACAATACAAATAGTTTTGGGCCTTGTTCTACATGTGTCTATTTTTTCTGGCAACATGTGTACCAAGTTTCATTTGAATATATTCAAAGGTTTTAAAAGTATGACCAATGTTAAACTTTTTGCATGACTTTAACAACATCGAGGTTATCACAACAGCCTGAAGTTTAAAATTTGATCCATAAATATTCGCTCTCTTTGAACTCATATAATGTGCATTCCCTGCCTCTCAAATCTGATCTCTGAACACTGCCTGGTAATATGCAACCCAACCCTGTCATTGAAGAATGTTGGCAATGGCACTCTCATTCCAAGCTGAACCAACGTCATCTATGGCTTTCCTGATCCTGACCACATTTGTACGAATGTACCTTTAACAACTAGCCAGTCATTGCTGCTAAGTGTGTAGTATTGTAAACAAGTCAATCAGTCGCTGAGTCCTGTATCGAGTTGAAACATTCCTATCCAATCCACTAGGGACTATCAAAATCGGCATGTTTTCTGACTGAACCTGCATCATAATCACTCATGATAGACTGTGTTAACAGCACTCCGAGTCTTTATAAAAATACTTAACCAGTATGATGAACCCTGTTCCGCTGTCAACCAGACCACTTGTACACTTTACACAGCTTGTCTGTAAGGGCGGCCAGGTATGTGGTATTGTTCACCTGGAAGGCGCATGTGTCCACCACAATACCACCGGTCAGTAGTCGCTGGGTCAGCTGTCCAGTGCCTGTATCCCAAATGTGAGCCTAACATAAATAAAAATTAAATGAGATTTTCCAACTACATGTTTACTTTGTATAAGATAACAAGTTGGTACTATAGGCTGATTGCACATGTTACTATAGGCTGATTGCACATGTTACTATAGGCTGATTGCACATTACTATAGGCTGATTGCACATGTATCATATTTGCTATTTGATGTACGCTCGACAGTTTGCACAACTTTATCCCCTACATAACATTCCACCAAGGTTTGTTGACTCTTGGTAAAATAGTAATGAGAGTTTTAAGTGACACATGTCCGGCAATGCCAATTTTTGCAAGTTCAATGGCCGTAACTATTGTTTTACTAAATGCAGCAGGAAACAAAACCCCACAACTTCATTACCCCATTTACATTCTCCCATGTTTCATGACTCTAAAAAATACATTTTTGGAGTTTTGAGCAACACAAGTCCAGAAAGGCCAATTTTTGCTGATTCAAGGGACATAACTTTGGTTTTACTAAGTTGCATCACTTCTTAAATACTTTTGTCAGCATGATTCTGGAAAAAGGTTAATCTAATAGGTTAATAAATATGTTTTCAAGACCAATATACATACACTGTTGTTAGTCTCATCCCCAGCGCATACAAGAAGCCTGTTTCCGTCCCCGGGGTGCCGCAATATCCCAGATCTCGATAACACGCTCTGGGTCCTACCCCCGTAGAATGTGTGCACGACTTGACAACTACACACATTATCCACAACAGTCGGGTCTGTACTAATGTTCTGGCTGATCATTTCACACAGACAGTGTCTCACAGTTGGGTGTTTTGCTGTCGGTCTGTAGGAAGCTAACAAATGTCTTGTCTGCTCTTCAATATGGAGGCTAGTTAAGGTGCCCTCTAGTGGCAGAAGGTGGAGTCTTCTTTGGTTGCTTGGCAACCACTCAAAGAATGACACCTTGTCCATCTGTCCAATCAGTAAACCTCCTGGCCTGCAAGAAAACATACTAGTATTTGTATAACATATGGAAATGGGTTTTTAAGTACATTTTTAGCTCCTCTGCTCAATTGTTATAGCCTTGGTTTTGTGAAATCTTAACCTTAAACATAACTCAAAAAAGGTTTATTCAAATAGTCTAGCAAGGCCTATACCTCTTGCTTCAATAATGCCTAGTTTGTCTTGTTTGATTGGAAAAATATAAACACGGACAAGCGTTGTTGTTCTCTTCATGCGTTCATGTTTATAAGATAGTACATGATTTACTACTAACGCTTGTTACATTAAAATTCAATATTTACATATGCCCAGTCCTTAGTGTAGATAAAACTTGACGATTATATTGTATAACACACAAGGAGTTATGACGTCATTGTTCATTGTAATATTGCCCTCTCAAAGAATTATTATTAGCGTAAATTATATTATAACTAATTCAACTGATGTATGGCATACATCCAAGGTGGTTTTTCGATAAAAATGGCCAAGGAGCTCAGATCGTTTCACAAGCTATATTATAGCAATTTTGACAATTTCAATGGCTAAGACCAAGTCATGCAAGGGTGGATCTGGCTGATTTTCAAATGATGCGAGCTCTCTTAGATATCTAACCATTGTTTAAGTCTAATTGAGATTTAATCAAAACTGATAAAGTTATCTTTCATAAGTAATTGTTAAGGATGCATGCACAATGGACACCACGTCATCATGTAAGATATTCTGGCCTTTGACCAGCAGAGTTAAAAACAGTTATCATTTTTATATCACTAATTATCACTATCAAGAATTAATTGAAACTGCTCAGAGATAATTTCTGTTCTATGCTCATTAACAAAGATCTCCCATGGTTCTACTTAATTTTGTAAATTCTCAATAAGAAAAATTTTTCTTCCAAATATATGTACATTACCTGAAGTCTGATCCAAGATCACTCCTCAAGAACTGCAGAGATGCGACGGGCGACCTGCTCCCCTCAGTGTTCAACTCGGAGACAGGGCCATCTGTGTTACGCACATCAAACTCCAGCACGAGCCCGTTACACAGCCCAGTGTAGAAATAGTTACTGTCCTGGCTATTCCACACACAACTCCAGGCTGGCGTGTCTGTGTCAAAGCTGCAGTGAAAAGGTAAATGAATAAGCGCTGTCAGTTAGAACAGCAGGGTTCTCATTTACACACTTTTGGCAGTCACTTTTGCTTTGGGACTCATTTTTATTTTTTCAGATCAACCAAAGACAAATAGACATACATTTTACGAAATTTGCCCTATGAACACTAACTTTTCAGATTCAATTGTGAACCCAATAACTGAAATCAGAGCTTTGCTGTACCTTAAGGTTTAACTGTACACTAAAGCTTGGTTCAAACTGGGATGATTGGACCTATGTTTACCCACGTTGATTAAGTTTAACAGAGTTTGTTTAAGTTGAACTCCGTTTACAAAAGGCGACTGAGACGCTGGTGGTGATGAACTTAGCTGAGCGATTGTCAAGTGGAGGCCTACGGGTACCCGACACAATTAACCTGATGGTAACGTAAGGGGCTAGCTAGGCAAATTTCCACAGCAAACCCGTAACTTGAACTTTGGACAACAGATCCTGATGCAAGCCAACTTCCAACAACGTTCAACTGCTAAGTTCATCACCCCAGCGTCTCAGTCAAAGTTTGCCAACAGACTTGAACTTAGGCAAACTCTGTATAACATAAACAATTTAATCAAGCTTTCAGGAACGTTTACAGAGCACAACTTATACCAATGTTTAATTTCAAATGACGACAAAGTTTTAGCATGTTCAATTTTTTCAACGAACACATCTTTCGCCAGCAAACATCAACTCTTGAAAACTTTTAAGAACTTTTATTAGTGGGGCTGGACGTTTGCCCAAACATCAATAAACGTCGGTCAAAACGTCATAGTGTTTAACCAGCTTGAATAACATACCTTACAGGGTTTTTTTTTGAAACAAATTTTTAATTTTTATTTTGTGTGTTTTTTTAAGGGATTAGAGATCGCCTTTTGATGATGTGTACATGTCCATTTAAACTAAAATTCTACATATCAGTTGTTTCTCCTGTCAGGAGTGCCTTTTACTGAAGCTCACAATGATCTTGACCTTTGACCTATTGACTAGAGATCCGTTTGGGGTCGTCAATTGACCATGACCAATGTGCATATACCAAGTTTAAAGACTCGACATCCTTTAAAAGTTACAAATTGGAGAGGAAAGCACTTGTTATTTTTCTAGAAAGTTATTGGTCAGAAATGCCAAAAATTAATCTGGTAAGGTTATATAACCTGACCTTTGACTGAATAGGATGTTTTACCTGTTAGGAGTGACCAAAATTTATTGCAGTATAGGTCACAATGACCTTGACCTTTTGGTCTGTTGACCCAAAATCGATATGTGTCATCTACTGACCACAACTAATGTTCACACCAAGTTTAAAGATTCTACACAAATTCTTTTTTAAAAGTCAGTAACAGGAGTGTGACGATGACAACTTGATCCTACGAAATCAGTCCTGCTTAGAAGGTGACACAAACACACTGATTGATAGGCAAAATAATTTCAATTTAAACTATCAAACATTTATAACAGTTGTTTCAATTATGTTCAATTAAACTGACAACCACTATACGCAGGTAACACAAAACCAATATGGGCATGAGAAACATTTAATACCAAAGTTGTTGTTTTTTTATTTGAAAAGAGCCATAATTTTTCTATTATGGTAAGCAAGCCATACCAAAATAATAAGCACTAACAAAGGTCTATGAAACAATACTTATAGTTGTACAAAAATAAACTTACGACTGTACGACAGCATTACTGATCAGACTGGTCATCTTCACTTTCTTATCAAGGCCACATGAGAGCAACATGCCGTCCTCCACCGCAGGATGGAATGCCAGGTCACGGATGGGCTTCGAGTGGATCGTCAGGTACTGTGATGTCTTGAAGTCTAGACTACTTATCTGAGTACAGATATATGTAACTTTTTAAATTTTGCTTATAAAAAAAAACCCATTTGCCTGGATTTAACTTCATCATGGCATATTATTTGTGATTTTTAAATGCAACAAGATAACGTAAAAATTGCTTGCTGATTTAATATGACAAAATGCCTAAAACATGGATGAGATTGACCTGGCAGCTGGAGGGCTGAAACCATTTCAGTGATGGGTGCTGGGTCCCATAAACCCCAAATGGGGTCAAAGAGGCTGAAGTACCCTGCTTAAACCCTCTGCTACAGAAGCAAAACTGGCTCTTTGGAAGCCCAACTGGAGTGTCAATACTAACAACAAAAAATGTATCAACCTCTTTACTTTATTTAATCAGTTGAAAAAGAAATTTGCGGACAAATCATATCCCTGCTTAAATAAATTAATGTCACATGCAATATTAACCGTTTGACAACCGATAGCTCCCCATTTATGCACCTAAATATATTTATAGTTGATTTATCTATATCTCTATGTTGAATTCATTTTCAATGTATTTTTAAGAAATCCAGATAATATTTGAAAACATCAAGACCTAGCAAAACGACCTTGTAACTACTGACAGCGTCTCACAAAATGCACTCGTCCCGACAGATGAGATAACTTCCCAACAAATTAGCAAAACATTCCTACCTTTTTAGTTCAATCATTATATATTTCACAACAATTGCGAAAAAAGTTAAGAAAGCTTATACTTAGTCACTCGGGTTGGCACGATGTTGCGCAGGAGAGTGGTTTTGTGCTGTGGGGGACACCCGAGTACCCTGAGGAAACCCACTTGTCATGCTTGGTGACCACAAACCAAACTGACATCCTACCTTTTTGACCCCATACCCTGGAAACAGTGGACTAGATGAAGGTGAGGAGACCACAAGTGTGGCCATAGAGGGACTGTAGGCCATCACCCGGCACTGACCAGCCTGGAAAAGAACATAAACATGCCATTTATAACTGTAGCTTGTGTTATATATAAAGTCTTCTTTTCTCAAATCTTTTAAGGTTTTGACCATTTTTGCGAAGTTTAGTTAACCAAATGATGATATGCTTTTGCAACCATAGTAGGTTTTATCACACATTATGCAGCAAATCTTTGAATTTTTGACAAGAAACAATAATATAAGTGAAATAAAAATCGTGTAATTTAATCACCACAGAATATTGTGTAATGCTCTTCTCTTTACAAATTCCCTTTAAACTGTCAGAACACAGAATGCTTCAAGATTCCCAACCACACTGTATTATCAATTCTTACAAAAAGGTTTAAGGATTCCAAAAGAACTTACATCCCATATCTTGATTGTCTTATCCAGTATAAACTGGCCCGCCAGGTGTGACTGTACAAAAGATTTGGAGTCTGATGATCCTGCCATAACTTGACTCAACCCTGAACCACCACTGTAAATAGAATGAAAATGCCTCACATAGGATTAGGGTGAAAAATAATTTTCAATATCTTTAACTTAATAGTTTTAAAACTTTGATTGTACCTTTATTTTTGTAGAAATCATTCAATACCTTTATTGTTATTTTTATTGACAAAAACTTTTCCCACCCACTTTGTCTGAACTCCTCCCTCTCCTCACATTATTTATCCAGTGAACAATTATCTTGTTGTACCAGACCTTACCTGGAATGTTTAAGCTGGTATTTAAGCCTATTTAACTCTTCCCGCAGCGTGTTATTCTCCTTTGTGGCTGTCTGAAATTGAAGCCTTAACTGGGCCCCTTCCATTTCAACCCTCCGGCGAACCTCACGCTCTTTCTCCAAGTCCTGGAGGGCGCGATCTCTCTCCGTTGTGTCCAGGGCCTATGGTGTGAAAACAATACAGGTTAAATGCTTTACAATTATCTGTTTTATTAATTCCTAGATGGGCTTACTCCATTTCAATCCTCTGCTGAACCTCACACACATTCTCCAAGTCCTCAATCTCTCTACAACATGACCGCCCGGGGCCTATGGCGTGAAAATAATACATGTTGAATATTGATATAAAATGCTTCTTTTTTTATAAAATCCCAGCTAGGCCGCTTCCATCTCAACCTTCCCCTGAACCTCATGCACCTGCTCAAGATCCTGACAAGCCTGATTTCTCTCTGATGTTTTCAAGGCCTAGGGTGCGAGAATAACTGTCAGATGTATGCAGGCCTGGTTCCACTCGAATGAAAAAACAACATAGATGGAACAAACTGATGATAAGTTTAGCCTGAGTTACAGACCTTCATATACATATGTGCACTGTCTTTTAACATGTGTATTAAATTTCATATGAATATTTTGACTTATTTTTTAAAATTTTAATCATAATGTTCTGCATGAGGCAGTCAAAAAGGCAATAAGCCCACTGTTGCCCAAAATGATAATCTGTTCAAAAGCCCTGCTTACCTTGATAGTTTTGGCATAGAGGACCCTGATGTCCTGTCTCTTGGCCTTGGCGTTACAGTGTGGACATTTTCCCCCCTGCCCCCTCAACCACTTCTCTATACAGCTGAAAACACATAAACAGGAATTTCTTCAGATTACATAATTATATTCAACACACAGACAAAATTTAGCTGTGTCTTCAAGTTTGTAAAACTACATTTACATTTAAGTGGTCAAAAATAGCCCAAGTCAGCAAGCCCTCCACTGATGAAATGTTTTTCAGGCTTGCTCAAATTCTTGATTTTATTTAACAATGATTGTTATTTCTTTATGCCAAGCACTGAAGTGTAAGATTTTCAGCTTGTTCATCCAGAAGCTTAATTTCCAAGATTGCAAATGACTCCGTATGAAGGTACAACAGTACATGGTTTTTGTGCAAAGGTCAAAATGAGCACCAGTCAGCAAGCCTGAATGAAGCCGAGACTGCCAAAACAATCTGCTATTTCTGGGTTATTGCTATAAAGAAAATTGATGTGAATGTGTGCAGGGGTCGACACTAACCATTTTTCCAAGGGATCCCGAAGGGACACCAACATTTGAATTCAGGTGTCCCTTCCTGAAATTAGGAGTCCCTTCCACTTTTTACATTTTTTCATTGTTGAGCCTGTTTTAATATTAAATTCAACATCCTTTTACTTTTCAATTTGTAATGCAAGTATAAACCACCATAATTATTATACATGTTTTCAGCAGCATGTAATGACAGGTTAGTAGCACTGAATGGCAGTGAGGTATATTTTGGTCTCAAAGTTGGTAGATTGGGTTCAAAAGCAGGAGAATGTCTAGGTCCCTTTTGTTTTCAGTCAAAAACAGAGATGGATACAATGTAAACAAAAACTTGATGTTGTTACTATTTTTAGATTTTTGGAAAATACGCATAAAATACATCATGGTTCAGGGTCTTGTCAAATGTCGGTGCTTTTCATTAAGAAACTGTAGGAATATTACATCTCGCTTGTGAAAACTCCAATCAATATTTAGTAGAGCTGTTGATAAATCAATCAGACTGCCCAACACTCGTAGTGCATACTGGAAGAGCAGACGACCAAAAATTGTGTATACATGTTAATTTTCACGCCAAAAAGTCATAAAATTTTATAAATTGATTGAATTAATGAATAAAACCCTGCAAATTTTATTTCTATTATTTTTTTATCAAAGCATAAAATATATGTCTTTAAAATTAACAAAGAATATTGATAAGCTGAATGCCAATTAACAAAGAATGCTGAATGTAGGATGCAGTTCTTTTGTGTCGTAAATGTTACTGTAAATACTCAAAGGTCGCATCATATTATATAAAAGGTATCATCAGAGTTGGCATCTTTTTGGGCGGTTCTGACACATAAGCAAAACAATTCCACATAAGTATTTTACCGATAATAAATCTCTGTCAGCTCTGACCTTGTTTAAAATGTAAACAACAAAACGGAAGCGTTAACCTGCATGCGCCTGTGAAATGACCTGTTTATTTATAGATTCATGACGTAACTATAGTCAAATAGTCAGCTATACTTTCGCTTTGATGAGTCCGATAATGATAATTAATAATATTGTTTTGACATGTGCTGTCAAGAAATTTAGGGAGCCCGAATTTAGGTAATAAATTATGAAATGCTACTTATTTATTGATATTTAGCGTTTATCAGTCAGAAATTTAAGTGTCCCGACGGAATACCGGACTTCGAAGTTCAGGTGTCCCTCCTGAAAAATTGGTGTCCTCGGGATCCCGGGACCCCGTTAGTGTCGAACACTGGTGTGTGTGTACATGTAGCTGCCTACACACTAAGTTCAATCACTATCCATCAATGCTTGTATGGAAACCAATGCTTGATGCAAGAACACCTACCTATCCAATGATATCCTCATTCTAATAACCTAGTTTTCATTAAAAACCTACTTAAAAAGTTTATACCAGACTGTAATATGGTTACACTTGTTAATACAACGTACCTCTGGCCAAACAGGTGGCCACATCTCAGTGAACACAGTCTGTGGTTTCCTGATGTTGTCCATTGATCAAAGCATATAGGACAACTCTGAAAGTAACAATTGAATGGTAAATTTTAAAGGAAGTAAGAATGCTTTTTAAAGGGACTTGTTGATGTTTTACGGGGTTGGACATCAAAAAATTAATTTCATGTAAAATGTGAGCATGATGCTATTACAATGATAATACATCAAAAACAGTTTTAATTAGAGCTATATTGTCAACAATTATAAAAAGTTGACAAATATGCTCTACTTTACTAAAAATTGCCAGCAAAGACCAAAAATTGCAAAGCTCTTGGAAATGGAAGTATTTTTAGCTTATATTTACAAAATTCTATTTAAATGAGTATCAGCCAATTGCTGTTTGGTGTTTATACATGTAAGTAAAATAACCCAGTTTTAACAAAATTACAGTTAAACCCCTTGAACTAGTAAATAGGTTTTTTTCCAGTAAAACTTCACATTAAGCAATGCTTAAACGAATTTCCAGGCTAATACTCACATCTCCCTCTTCCTCCTCATCACAATTATCTCCCTTATTAGTTGTAGCAGCAGCAGGTTCAGGGGAGGCTACTCTCTTCCTCTTTGGACTGCGGAAATCCCTTGGTGACGTCATCTGGATCAGACTCACCACTGGGTACATGTGGCTGCCAGAAGCCTGCACAACAAATAAGTAAAGGAAGATTTCTCAGATTGACAGAATCATACTCATTTTTTCATAAAAAGCATCTAGCCCGAATCTCCTGTCCAAAAATGACATTTCCACAGTTCATGCAGGAGCCAACATCAAAGTCCTATTAAATCTGATAAGAGCTTGTATAAGATTGGACAAAGAAAAATTAGAATTCCACCAATTGTACTGGTATGTATCGCCTTATAATCTTTAACTTATGTTATGTGTATATTTGAAGTTATTTAGAGTTCCTGTTGCTTTTGGCCATATGGTTAACGATAGCAGGGCTTCCACTTAAGGAAGTTTACTTTCTAGAAATGGGTAAAATCTTCCAAAATTACTTCCTTGGAAGTACAAAAACTTAATTTTGAAGAAAACTTTTTTGGTGCAATTTATTGCCTTCTAAAGGCTTGCAAAAAACTATCCATTTTCTCCAAAATATTATATTTTTTCCCCAATTTCATTAATGTAGATTACGTAAATGAATGAAAAGGCAATGAATTTCTTAAAATATAAAGTAAAAATAATTACAATAAAAATCACTGAGAGTAGAAAGCTTGAAAGTTCAAAATATCAAAATCTTGTGGGTTTTTATGTTCACAATTTCAATCAGTCTTTAAGTAAAATGAATTATTATAATATGAGTCTTCGAAATTGGCAAGTTTAAGTTGCAAAATACTTGATTTTTAACATTTTAGTTGAAAAATAGTGGAAATAGATATTGAATTCGGGGGATTTAAACTTCCACATTACAGTGAAAAACTTCCAAAATTGATGGACAGGAAGTTCATATCAGTTACAAATTCTTAATGGAAGCCCTGTGAACACTTTCAAATTTAAATAAATGAACTCGGAGAAAATTGGCAGAAATTAACCAAATGCAAATAACGAGTGGAAATAAGAAAAGAACTACCGTAGTCGGTTAAATCGATGATTTTTGATTGATTATGACCAAATATAATCAATTGTCGCCAATTTCAGGCCTAACCAATCATTTTTTTATTATAATCAGCCATCGCAACATCACTCTTTAAGTCATTCAAAAGTTATTGAAAGGAAATGAAAGGTTGACAATGTTATTCTCTACATGTCTGCCATGCTGCAGGCTACGCAAATTATTAAATTAAGTTTTCTATTTGGTAAAAAGTGGCGATGTCTGCAAGGATACCTGTACTGTAGAAGCTAGTGCTCCTGGCATTGAGGCAGTTATCAAAGGTCCAGCTGGAGCTGCAGCAATTGGTCTAGTATAAGAGCCACTGAGACCCTCTGTCACCCCTGTGGCACCCTGCAACTGTGAGTCCATGGTAGCGGGAGGGGAGGTGGGGTCAGGAGTGGGTGTGGCAGGCCGTTCACCCCCCAGCACATGTAGCTCCTCTGGGGACCCGGCAATCTGCATGATCTCAGACTCTGACTCTAATTTAAACATACAAATAATGAGACACAAAGAAACTGCAAGTGTTCTGAAGTATTCTGGGGAAACTACCTATACACTCAGAATTGGATCATTTTTTCACAAAACTGGGATTTTTTTCTATGAATTATAATATACCGGTAGCCATTTATTTGTGAACCCTATAACCATCTATTTGTGAACTCTATAACCATTTATTTGTGGGCTTTTATAACCTCAATAACAATCAACCACAGTTTTGCATACAGAACTTCAATGGATTTTTTTTTTAGATTTTCTAATGGGGAATTTTATTTTCAATATTTGGGAAATAAAACATACTTTTTAGCATTAGGAAATATTACATTATATAATATAACTTAATATTTCCTAATGCTAAAAAGTATATATAATATAATATTATCTATAAAAATCGCCCAGAAAAACAACAACAAAACCATGATTAATGTCAGTGTCTGGTTACTCTAAGCTAAAAAGTATGTGCTCCTAAAGTTAATACACAAATATTTCATTGTAAGCATTTTGCGTCACTCATTGTCAGAATTTTTCAGATATATATCTACCATTGTTGCTGTCCTCGGCCACATCCAGTTGTACGACTTCAATATCAGAGTCAGAATCCTGCTATTTGAAAGAAAAACAGACAGACAAAACATTAAATTTGTTTTAAGTATAACATAAACAAACCAATTGTAACTTAATAATTTCACAACTTCAGTCTGAGTTTATGATGTTTTATTCCACCATTTTTAATAAATAAACCTTCAAAAGTATGAAATCCACTTTTTACCTAAACTTAAATCATTATAATTTAAAATGAGAGGAAAACTTAATAAAAGAGTACATTTTTGCTTCGCATGGCTATACTCATTATCAGAAGACTACATAATTATATTCAATACAGTCAAACATATATTAAGTGGCCACCCTTAGGAAAAGTCACATGAGCTGTCAGTAGACAGCGCGCTCAACTATTCTCAGTGATTGACAATATAAAATAAGTTCTAAGTAAAAAAGGGGCATAATATTGTAAAAAAGCTTGAAACAGTGACCTCCTCCTGTACACAGGTTGAGATCATGATGGTGAACAAGTGTGCAAAGTTTCAAAGCCATATGTCTATGGACTTTGAAATTATCTGAGGTGGTACGCAAACTTTAACGTAAATTCTAAATTAAAAGGCTTGATAGAGTTACATCCTCCTGTGTACAGGTTGGGGGCATGATGGTGAACAAGTGTGCAAAGTTTCAAAGCCAGATGACAATTGAATTGGAAAATATTTGAGGTGGTACGCAAACCTTAATGTAAATTCTAAGTAGAAAAAGGGGCAAAATTCTGTCAAAATGCTTGATAAAGTGACCTCCTCCTGTGTACAGGTTGGGGGCATGATGGTGAACAAGTGTGCAAAGTTTCAAAGCCATAGGTCAATGGACTTTGAAAATATTTGAGGTGGTATGCAAACTTTAACATAAGTGGTGACGCCGACGCCAACACTCGGGTGACTAGGATAGCTCTCCTTATTCTTTGAATAGTCGAGCTAAAAATGGCTGCTTAAGACAGGTGGCCACTTAATCCAGGTTGGACTTTTCCGCCACTTTATCTCTGTTCAAACAGAGGTTGAATATGCATCTTAACAACAACCTCATACTACAATCAGTATCATCAGTACTATTATTATTAAAGAAGATTAAATACAGATGAAGATGATTTAAATTCACTTCAAATTTATAAATAAAATGCATTAGATAAATGTTTTATGCTCTCATATTCCTTCACAATTTCACACTTTCGTTTAAGCAAGAAATTGACTTGAGTCCGTCCACAGTTAAATTCCTTCGCAACACTTCTTGCACTAAGGCCGTATTCTAATAATTTTATACACTCAAGACATTCTTTGTCAAACACTTTCAATTTTTCTTATTTAAAGCCTTAATCAAAATAAAAAAATAATAATATCAAGAACAATCCAATGAGCAAATGAAAACACATCGTAACTTGTATCACACCTTCAAGTGATAATGCAAACTGTAAATTCATAATAACCGGTGTTCTTCGCAGGTATTTGATAATTAAGTTCATAATTACTAAAGTATCTTCATTAATTGTGTCAATTCAGATCAAAACATGCTAACGTGTTATAAACATGATTTCTCGATGAGTAAACATGCGTGGCAATCGTGTGATGTAATATGCATTTTCATTGGATGATGGAAATATCCGAGGCTGTTGTTCTTTCCTGTAAACTTCAGCATGCAATTAAAGCTGTGTATTGGAGTTTTACAAGCGGAAGTGTCAGTGACAAGGGCTTAGTGGCCGCTAATTAGTGTTTATATGGCTTCATGGGGTCAAAAATTAGTGGCCCCGTTAGACAGTTGGCCACTTAATGCACATACTTTATATAGTAAAAACATACGGGGAGAATTCAGAGTGGACAGATAAGGCAGGTGACCGTTTAAACAGGTTTGTCTGTACACATATAGTTTAATCCCCTAAAAAGAACCATAACTGACCACTTGTTCAACATCACTGTCCCCCTCAGTTATAGAGATGACGTCTGGTGACGGGGGCCTGTCCCTACTGTTGTCAGCTCCTTCAGCCTGCAATAAATGAAGTTCCTTTAAGGACTCCATGCCCTGATTTCTCAAATGCTCAAGTCACTTATAACAGGATCAAGCATTTCAATAAAATGCAATTAAATATACAAGTATACAAGACATTTAATTAAAAATAAAAAAATCATTAAAAACACGATTTAAAGTCAATGTCAAACACACTTTTTGTTGAAATGTATAAAATTGTGTTTTCTTTGTCACAAATTTATAATTTCAGGTACATGCAAGAAAAATATCAATCATGTCAATATCCAACACCTGAATTATTCCAAACACAAGCAAGGACTTGTATTCCCTCGAAAGTTACATCAAAGAAAAAGGTACGGATATTTATCTCATAGATGTTTGTACCTGAGCAGTAGAAGTTCCAGCATCTTCCACACGACTTACTGACGGAGATCTGACCAACCAGCTGCCAAGTCTGAAATAAACTGCTACCTGTGAGAAAGAAGTGATAACACAAATGTCTAACAAAAGCTCAAAACAAGAGATGTCACAGAGACAACAGGATTATTAAGAAAAACAAATTTCGAAAAGCTTGAGAAAGTAGCAAATGACTATTATTAGCTTGACTATTCGAAGAATAAGGAATAGTCGACCTAATAATAGTCACTTGCTACTTTCTCAAGCTTTTCGAAATTTGTTTTTCTTTACATGTGGACTTAGTTGAGTTTTCAAAAGCTAATTGTTAAGTTGGCATTTACATTAAAGATATTCTAAGAATCAGGGGAAATATTCATAAAAAATATATTTAGTCATTACCTAACTTAAGTTGTTTTCTTAAAGCTGCACTCTTACAGATTGAATGTTTTGACAACTTTTTTATTGTTGTCTTGGAACGAGCCAATTTTTGTGAAAATCCATGGAAACCAGTTATATAAGACTGCTGACAAAAAATTAGATCGCAGATTTTTATATTTAACTTCAAAAATTGATGTTTTATGCATTTTTCTTAAACCGTAACGGTTTAAGCCATAAAACATTAATTTTCGAATGAAAATATGAAAATCTGCGATCTGATCTTTTTTCAGCAATCTTATATCATTGGTTTGCAGATATTTACGCAAAAATTTGCCCTTTCCAAGACATAAAAAAAAAGTTGTTAAAATGGTAAATCTGTGAGAGTGCAGCTTTAAGTCAATTATCTTACTTATCAAAAGATATAATTGCTTCATAATATCTGAAATACTTTTTAATATTTAAGAAAAACAAACACAAACCTTTCCTTTATTTTGACCTTGAGTTTTTTCGGAAATTGACTTAAGTTAAGAAATGACTGAAGATATATATTGAAATTCGCCCCTGTTCCTTAAAATGTTCTTTTATGTACCTGTCTGGATTTAGTCTGGAGTCACTTGTATTGGAGGCTCCGACAGGCTCATCATTTACTGCAAAGAAATTATAAATATTTTGAATGTTATTTCAATATTTGGGAAAAAAAGGTATACGTTAAACAAAATTTCAAAGAGAAAACTGGATTATAAATTTAAACATGGTTATTGAAGATAGCTAGTATCTTGGATTTAAACATGCATGCAGTCAGAGCTTCTAATAACCTACAATTTGCCAGTCTGGACCAATTTTATCCTTGCTGGACCGATTTCAGTAACAGAAAATGGTTTAAAAATCGGACCAAAATCTGTTGTTTTTTCAAATTTCAGTCCCGAAACTGATGTCAGTAAAAAATGAAGAAATTATAATACACTAACATTGTTTGCAATTCACACATCAGGGTTTGATGGGCCCAGACCGATTGAGAGTTCAAACTTTTAGAACCTCTGCATGTAGTGATGATTGAAGATTCTTTCAAAAATTAAATTAAAACTCAAAAGTGGCATAGCTTTATTGCTTTGGTATACAAGAACAAAATGATCCTTACAGTCTAAGTCAATATTTGGCAGTTGAGGCAGTGGTGGCAGCCGTTCACTGCTGCCAGGCAGCTGTGTGGAGGTAAACAGAGGCTGCCTGATGCTGGGAGCTCTCCCCCGAGGAGCTGCTTGCTGAGAAGTGCTTACATCTGTTGAGCTCCGAGAGGCGTGCTGACTTTGAGAGAATGGATTTAAACGCTGGCTGGACTCTGGTATAGGAGAGGGCGGAACAAAGTCCACGTCATCTACATCCATAACTTACCATCTTTTTTATCTGAAAATAATATATTGTTTATTCAGCAATAAACAAAGTTTACAAAAGTGCTTCACCAGCCTTACTCTGGAGCACTGGTTTATGTACAGCAGTTTCCCTGCAAGTAGATCTAATATGCTACACTAGTGTAATGTGCCTTCATGCAATCAACACAATGCACTCTTGCGCACAGTGGTCAGAAATTGGCTCAGTGTGAGCATTATTTGATAAGCTCATAGAGAGCTGAATTTTCTACCTTCTGTACCCTGTGTGTAGGAGTGAATGGTATTTGTTGCTTTTAACAATTAAAGGCATTATTTGAAGGTTAATGCATGGCGAAGCCAGGCTGTAGCGTGTGAATTTGTCCGAGTGTCTCATAATGGCCTGAGACGGAGTCAAGGGACATTTCAGGGCCAATTATCACACAATGGCTTGGCTTGACATGTTTTGTTTCTTCTTCTTTTGTAAACTTACTAGTGTTAAGAATCGGTTTGTTTGACTTTCGATAATCAGTTCCACTCAATTAACCGACTATTGATAGTACAATCTGTTTTTGACAATAGCTTACATGAAGTTTAATTCTTGTACAATAACTCGTAATCCTTCACTATGCTTATGGTATGTGTATGTTTGAAGTTATTTAGTGTTGTTGCTTTCAGCCATAATATTTATGATAACCACTTAATACATCTGAATGCATAAGTGAACTCAATTTTTAGGTCTAACCAATCCATTTTCGATTATAATCGATCAGCGGAACATCACTTAAATTTACTAAACATAATTCCGTTTCTTCAGTTTACCTCCACTGCAGTTGTATTTCTATCACCTTCAAAGCTTTCTGAACATAAACATCATTACTGTAAGCTTGAAAATTCCACATAAAGTCTTTTCGAATTTGTTCTGTTTGAATACTGATTATCGCAGAGTTATGTAAATAATCGTGGAGACCCTGTGTTATAATATAGTGAAATATGAATCAACATCAGATGGCAAATATATATGAACACTTTGTTGGTAAACTTTGCAAGTCAAAATACCCTTACTTTAATTGTAGTTAAACCATGGCGTAATTGAAGTTGATGATGAACTAAACTTTTGTATTTTAAGCCAGTTTAAATTTTGTAGTGTTACATGTACCTCTTCCTTTTACTCGTGTCTGCTCCATAGAAGCTACATGTACATGATTTTGTTCACGAATAGACTGTTGTGCTTTTTCAGGCGCCTCAATTACACTGAATGAGCTCAATATTAAAAGTGTTGATCCATCTGCTGTAAACCGTGTTGAATCAGTCAGAGTGCAAGCATCCGCTGTTCACAATTTAATAAGCTTCAAGACTGTGCAGCAGATATAGATCAGGATAGGTACATATTTGGGATCCAATTGTTTTTCTACTAAAAAATACACTGGTCAGGTCTGGCTATTGACTTAAAATTTTCCGTCAACCGACCAAAAAACATCTAGACTCGAGGTCAATAGTCAAGTGGGACACGTGGAAGACTGTTTTAATTCAAAGTAAACGCTTCATTTAGTTAAAAAAAAAAAAGAACATTAAGACAACATTTATGTCAAGTTAGATCAAAGATGGACAATGTACAACCCCTGTCACCACTATGATTGCATGACATGGTTAAATCAAGTTGTCACAGTAGAAGCACATTGGGTGCTCAATGATACAGTACGCTCCACGCGAAACTACCACTTTCTGTTTTCCTCGGCGGATTTTTGTCATCGCGGACACGACATCCAATTTATCATAATCCACTTTCCTCGGCGTTTTCACACTTTCACCCTCCGAGGCTGATCAGTGGACCGTATAATTACAATCGCCGCGTTACTCGGGAGTGAAAACACCGTGAAACACCGAGGAAACCGATAAGAATCTCCTACTGTACATGTATCTGATTTTGTGTAATTTATTTGAATACTGTTCTTTTATTGTGTTGTTTCAATTTTTTTCAGACATTCTTGCACATAATACGACTGGTAATCCTTTGACGGCGCAAAAATGCAATACATGTCGATGTCCATTTTTAACCCAGTTCTAAATATATCTTACTCATAATCATTTGACTTCCAACAGTCCCAGTTTCTTAAAAGTTATGTAAACATTCTGTTTGCTACGAATATTCAATTAATTTCTCTTAACTAATTTACATTTAAACCTGCAGTCAAATTGCACTTTTCGCAATAACAAACATGCCAGATAACCAAAAGTAGTCTAAATTAGCGCACAATACGTCACCACGAAATTTGCATATCACGTGACTTCCACATTGTCAAAAATACTAGATTGGGTTTCATACTAATAATTTCTAATTATTTACTAAGAAGTTATGGTTTCAATAGTTTTTAAACACAATATTTATACAAACACCGTAAATTTCATAGATTTGTTCAATTGAAAGCTGATTTATATTCATTTAGTGTAGGAAATAGATTATGACAATATCTTCATATAGATGTAGATTCAATCGGCGATTTTTAAACCACAGAACATAAGTTACCTCCATACTTTTTTAACGTCACAATTAACAATGCAATTTAAATATTATCGTGAATGCGGAAAAACAACTGATATGTATCACAAAAATAGTGACAGGAAAAATATTCACACTTACATGGTACCCAACACCTGCATATTACTCCAATCCAATTTTGTTCTCAACAGCACAAAAGCTGTATGACGTAATTATGGTAAACAAACAACATGTGGTGTTATATCTAAAATGGGTGGATATCAACAGGCAATTAACTAATATTAGTTGAAAGGTAAATTAATAACCGAACGAGTTAAAGATGTATTGTTTTATTGAATATGTATTCTTTCTTTCTTTACAAGAAAAATTCATTTTTATAAACGAAATAACTGCAAATGTAATTCTTTATTTTCATTAGTAGCAAGGTAGTAGCAAAGCATACAACTCGGAGTTCCGCATTGAGGCCAATAAAACAACACGATCACTAGTGATACTGGCAATAAAACCCTCAGCGGAAAACAAGCAACTCGTTGAAACTCGGCGGATTTTAGCGAGGAAAGCGGTTAAGTACTCGGCAGATGTCCGCAATAAATTAAAAAATCCTCGGAGTGACTGAGGAAAGTGGTAGTTCCGTGTGGAGTGTACTATAGCCGTGGCAGCTCCATACAATAGATGAAAGAGCCCAGTAGGAAAAAAAACTCCTTGTAAGCTCTGTATAAGAGCAGTAGAAACGCAGTGTCATCTCAGAGAACATCGATTGCCGTGCAAGCCCCTCCAATAACAATTGCATTCTCACTGCAACCTGTGACGATCATGTGGCATTGTAGAGACTTAACAGCAGTGCTACCTCAAGACAATATTACTGCGCTCTTATCAAATTTCTGAGCGATGCCATTTGTTTTGGGCATGCTCAAAGTGCATGCTGTTGCTCTGCATTCTATGCGATCCCACAGCATTAACTGGCAATGCCACTGTGATTGCACAAGTATGCTTGCAGTACTGCGTGCAGGTCAGCTTTCTTGTATTTTCTGGTGTGACAGGTGTTCAAGTCATGCAATTGTCATATCAGATCAAGATTTTCAATCATGCTATGATATAATAGGCAAAAATGATCAGCCAAATAAGTCGAGATTAAGAATTGACTTAGTTGATATATTTTGAGCCAGTATTGTTCTGATTTATTAAAAATATCACTTTTCTGCGCTTGCAATATGACGAGATGTGGTTCGAATAACACTGTGTACGAATGCGTTTACATTCTTTTCCACACACCAATAAGGAACAAGGTTAGTAATCCCAACGAATGTTTATAAACATTCAGTTATGGGAAATAATGTTTGGAATGCTTGTTTTACAACGAATCTAAATACATTACCTGCATGTAGAATTTTGCGCCAAGTTGACAGCAACCGGAACCATGGAATGAAGTTATAGCGTAATTAATGAAACGGCGGTACAGACTAAAATGGTATAGCTAGATAGCGAAAATAGCCTATTTTCGCGAAAATAACAGTTGTCTACGAAAATAGCCTGCTATATCATTATATTGAAATAAACCAGAGATTTATATATATATTTATAATTATATTTAAACGGAATATTATAGAAAAATGATTTTATGATTATTTCTATTTCTTTTTGCTTTATCATTATATTGAAATAAACCAGAGATTTATTTTTATATATTATTATTTTTAAACGGAACATTATAGAAAATGATTTTATGATGATTTTTTTTTAAGTGAGTTTGAAAGATTATTTTTTTAAAAATAGCCTATATCTGCGACGCTAGCCTATTTTTGTGAAACTAGTATTTGTCTACGAAAATAGCCTGCTATATCATTATATTAAAGTTAACCAGAGATTTATTTATATGTATAACTATATTTAAACGGAAAATTATAGAAAAATAATTAAAATCATGATTTATTTTTCTTTTTTAGTGAGTTTGATAGATGTTTTTTTAAAAAAGCCTATTTCTGCGACACTACCTTGTTTTCGCGAATTACAAATGATGCAGACATATGTATACAGGTATTAATCTCTACTTTCAACTTGTAGTAGGTGTTAAGTCTGTCTATTGTCTATATACAGTAAAATGCTGTTTTTAATTATTGATTATTGTGTATCTTAAGTTTCGTTTTCGATTAAGTATATATTTCGTTTATATTTGCCAATATGTTGTTATTTTCGATATTTGTAAATATGCATGTCTGTATTTGTTCAATATGTCACGGAAAAGTGGAAATAAACTATATATAAAGTCAATGGTTACGAGTCAGCTTATACCAAAACTTTACGAACGCCATCGATGTTATTTCCCTTGTCTCTATATTACATTAATAAATATATGGGCAGATAGCAACAGTACGTATGTTTGGCGAAATAAATCAATACAACCCCTTTCCTAAATGGTACCGTTGTTCGTGTATTATAAACAACTTTTGTGTATTGATCTTTATCTTAATCGTCTTGTGCTGCTTATTAGATTTCCGATCTGAGTGTCCACCTGTCAATACAACTAGTATTTTAGTTGTTGTAGTTTTCAAATTATTATAATAATATTATTATTATTATTATGCCTTTGAATAAATGTAATATATAATTTGGATATAGCAATGGTTACCATGCATTTAAAATGCATTTAAATACATATTTTACATAACTTTTAAAAACCCTGATCTCTCTTGTTTGTTTATTATTACTTTCTAATCGGTTTCTAATCAACCCTAAATTGCCCAGATCTAATAAACAAATATACAGGAAATGGCCCCCTCTGTGACACCAGTACAATAAATAGGAGATGCACAGCAGGGGTTTTAAACATACTAAAAACAATGGAAATTATCAATAATCAATTATTTATTCGTTTTGAATTAAAAGCTGTGTATTTTATACTTGGTGCAACAAATTGCCTGTAACTAACAGTTTAGTAACACGCTGATAATAAATATTTACAACTTAAAACTTAACTATTCTGCTTTGATGAAACCCAAGCTATAAATGAATCATATTATCAATACATATAAACAAATAGTGATGATATAGCTAATCAAAATTGGGGATGAAATTGTAAAAATCGTAAGGATTTCACTGAAAGTGCAGGTTCATCATTAATTGTGAATACAATTTTCAACCAATTAAAACATGCCTATCATCAATTATCAAATTTTCGACGATGACGGTGTGATAATCCAATCAAGGGTCACGTGTATCAATCATCATCAATTAGTGACATCAGGCTACTAAACACTTTTGCTATACGCACAATTCAGAACTGAATGTGTGAACAACAAAAACGGATTGAAGTTATATCGTATTCAACAGAGACCGCATAAAGAAAGCACCGTAATTTTCTTAAGAGTTTTTCGTCATCTCATGTTCATTATCTGAATAAATGTCGATTTTGTAGTCATATTATCTAACCCCAATTCATTTTTTTCATCATATTTATACATATCTACAATATTATGTCGATTTAAGTGTTTTGACTAGCGTTAAACGTATTTCATTAGCTATTTTTGTAAGGGGTTAGTGATTTTCGTCACCTCATTTTTATTACCTGAATAAATGTCGATTTTGTCGTCTTAATATCTACCCCCAAATAATTTTTTTCATCATATGTATACGTATCTACAATATCGTGTTGATTTAATTGTTTTAACTAGCGTAAAACGCATTTTATTAGCTATTTTCGTATGGGGTTTGTTGTTTTCGAACGAGTTTTTCGTCATCTTTTTTTAGTATTTGTATAAAAGTCGATTTTGTCGTCATAATATCTAACCAAGAAACATATTTTTCATCGTATTTCTACAATATAAGGTCGATTTAATTGTTTTTACTAACGCAATACGTTTTCATTTGCTATTTTCGTAGTCGAATGCTATTTTCGCAAAATAGACTATTTTCGGTATCTAGCTATACCAGACTAAAATTAACGGAACTGTATCAACGAGCTTTCTTGAAAATACATAACTGTTTCATATTTTGCAAAAAAGTGTTTTACTGACGACATTTAATTTTAATTTATATCTATTTTTTAACATGTATCTGATCTGTAGTATGTGCATGATAAATTTACTAATAGATGTATTCATATTGATTCAATTTGGGACCAATCTTACTCCCAGATTCAATCAACCATATGCACCATGTGGATATACGTCAAATAAAATCTTTTAAGTGTTTTTAATTGTACTTTATTTCCTTTCTATGTATAACACCAATAAAAATATTTGAAATTAGAATTTATTCCCTATTTAAACGAAAAAGTATAAAATTTTAAGTGTTAAATCAATATAAAAAGTTATTTTTTATATAAATTTCCCTCTAAACAAACCGTATTTTACGCTTTATTAAACTCATAAAAAATAGTCATTTATTGACTTCAATGTCAATCTTTTTATTTTGTTTCTTTTTTGCATGCGTTTCTTCTTTGTGTATGTTGTATGCAAAGTTGAAAACCTTTCTCCCCCTTATGTATGAGCTACTATATCTCGCTGCCGTATGCATTTCATACCGGCACATGAAACCGACACGTACGGCAAGGGGTTTTAATCAAAATAATTATGAAGATTTTTCCGTGCATGGATTCTGGTATTTTCCCTCATGTTCGGAGTCATAGTAAATTATAAAAACAATGAAGGTAAACTTGACCCCAATGTATAGTGGTTTGCCATGAACGTTAGATACTAAAGTTCTGAATGCAAGACTTTTAACTACATATAAAATATCATTACTTGCTTTGTGAATAATTACAGTACCTTAAATAATTTGTCATTCACTTTAGATACATGTTGACTTTTGTCTTGGTGATGTTAAGAATATATTGTATTTGCGGACTGTAAGAAAGTATTCGACTCTGTTAACCATATACGCCTTTGTCAGAAACTATTGTCTAATAATATTTATATATGGTAAATGTATAAAGGTAGTATTACGTGTTCATGAACGTATATCAAAGCAGAGTTGTGTAAGAACTAGTTCATTGTCTAGCTTCTTAAGAAGTCATACCGGTAAAGGTCAGGGTGAAAACTAATATCACCTATATATTCTGTTCTATCTGATATTTTTGAATGACTTATCTCAGTTTAAATGTCAACAAAATTTGGAGGTTTAGCTATTGTTTGTCTATGGTAACCTTTAATTGTCATAGTAACGATGATTTGGATGTGTATTGAACATTTTTTCTTCTGTTATATACTTATGAAACAGTCGTATTTTGTTGTTATTTAACCCTTACAGAAAAAATGCATTAAATGTGAACAGTTATTGTGAATAATATGTAAATATTTTGCGAACTATCTGCGAACATGTATCTTCTTCTAAGAATTCATTCGCACAATGTTCACAGAATGTTCACTTTTCACATGCAAATTAGATTATCTGCGAACTCAAATTGCGAACAAATTGTGAACAAATTGTACAAATGGAGATCATTAAATGTTAACAACTTGCGAATATTAAATGTTAACAATTCGCGAATATTAAATGGTAACAACTTGCGAATATTAAATGTTAACAATTCGCGAATATTAAATGGTAACAACTTGCGAATATTAAATGTAAACAATTTGCGAACAGTACATGTAAACAATTTGCGAATAGTACATGTGAACCATTCGCGAACTATGAACCAATAAATGTTAACAATATGCGAACAATAAATGTGAACTATTGGAGATCAGTAGATGTGAATAACCTGTGATATATATATATATATATATATTGTGATACTGTGTGCAAAACTTTTGGAGTCAAATCCTAAATTGCCATTTTAGAGAATATATCAAATGTAAGAAGTGAAAACAATTATTATACAGTTTATTCAAACACAAAGTAATTATTCATTTTGTTTTTGTCTACATACATGCATTATACATTTTTTCTTATTTTTTCCAATAATTTTGTCTTATATACTTGTCAAAAAATTCCATTTAAGTAACTTACAGGTAACCATACTTATTGTTATAACATACAGTTTCAGTCATAATATTGCAGAAATGAGCTGCAGTAAGATTAGATTACCATATCAAAGTTAACAGAGTAAAATTGAAATTTTATCAGTTTTTTTTAAAGTGTTATAAGGGCCTGCAAACCCCTGGCCACAGTTATGAAAAAGGTAGAACTAAGAAATAGATTGGCAACCTCCTGCCTTCATAGAATTAAAAGCTTAAGACAGTCAAATATTGATTTTGTTTTGATAACAACTTTATATTAACATGATTATAAATACACACAGGCTTTACATATTTGGCACTTGAAACCTAATAGTACTTCAATTAAACATTATACAATGTTCCTTACATTTTCTGTAACATTCAAAATGTTAAAATTCTTCACAGCTAAATGAAGGGTGTTCTATTGACACATGGAAACCTGTCTCTTAAAAGTCTTTTCTGTGGCTCCCTGTCTTTCTTTAACCTGGCTAAACCCCTAAGAGGTTTGTTTACATAGTTATAGTAAATATCAGTAAGTTTCTAATTCCTGGAGTTTTCTCATACTGAGAAATAATGTTAATACTTATTTCTGAACGACAAACACTAGTCCAAACAAACAGCTCTAAAAGTTAATTAACAGGTTGTACAGTTTGTTCAATGCTTTGGTTGAGACTGTCAAAGGCACACTGTCTTTTTACATGTCAAATCTGCTGTATTATCTGATCTTGTCTGACATGTTAATACCACTGCCATTCAAGATCCATCCCCTTGATGCAGATTTCGGAAAGGAGTTCAGGTAACACAACTACTCTGGTTTTCATCAAGGTAAACTACACCATATCCGATGCAACACACCTGCACTGCACAAAGCCAGGCCTGTTTGCTGAAAGTACGAATTGATAGAAATTATGTCTAGTTCAGTCATATTTTGACATCACAATAAAGCACACAAAAAACAAGCTTATATAAAGATTTAGATATCATACTAGTGTTTTGACAAAGTGAGGAGTTTCTTGACTAGTTAAAACAGCATTTATTTTTGTTGATCATTGTTGAAAATTTGAAATGTAATATAGAAATAACATACTTATGAAAGCTCACACATACATTCGTCCTCTGGCAATAGGTATGCAAAGTTGCATTTTATCAATTTCAACAGTTATTGAGTTATGGTCAAGGTTATTTTTTTGACATGTAACTGACAACAATTAAAAGGCTAACATCTTAAGTGAATACTCTTGAAAATCTAGGGCTCAATTCTGTTAGGTAAGTATTTTCAAAACTAAAGTACTCTACTATAGGGATAAATGTGCAAAATTTATTATCTACCTGCTTTTCCAAAGACCAAAGTGCCAATTTCGGCTTTTCTTCTCCAAACCATGGTACTTGAAGTAGTGATCATCATGCTCACAGCAGTGTCTGCTCCCTTCCCCGGCAAATCAGTCTCATCAAGCAAATAAACTGCTTGTTATCCTGCAACATTTGATACACATACATCTTTATTTTATACATGCTATTTTGTTAATCTAAACTATTGCATGATTTCAAAATAAAATATGGAAACCAGTTAATTATTCGGTATTACACAATATGCCTTCTGATTACGCATCACAAGATTGTCATGTGTGCATCCACAAATATTCTCCTTACTTGAAAAAAACTGTCAGTTAATAATTTAATTAGCCGTTTATTAATTTGTGAACTTAAGTTATAAATAACTAAAATGTACCGGAGTGCTCTGCACATACTCCAAACTACGATGACGAGGCATTTCCATATAGTTTTGAACAATATTGGACCAGTCAGTTGGGCATGATGGGGGAAGAAGACTGGCAGAGAAATGTTAACTGCAACATGTGAGTGTGTCCGACAGGGAGCATGGATACTGTCCTGAAATAAGATAGCAATATGATGCATATAAATACAGTTATGTAGTGCACTGTGATCTTTTGTCATTTCATCATTGTTGTAATCAAAACTCATAAACAGATCACAATTATCTACAGTGTTGTTATGGTCAGGATGAGTGTTTCTAGTAAATGAAGGTCATTCATAAGTTATAATACACAAATCATGATGAAAATGTCATATCAGTGTCGTTGACAAGTCCATCGGGAACACAGTACTCCCCTGACTACATAAACAATTGACTCGATCATGATGAGAAAGTTATATCATTATACAAATTACCTCATAATTATGGACAATGGTGTATGAAAATTAAATAAAAGCAGTCCAGTTCAAGTCCTTTGTTTACTAATCCGGGTTTATGACTATATTAACGAATATTTTAATCTTTTTTCTATATCATTTAAACCTTACAAAGCTTAATATTAAATTTATACAACTGCAATGATATTTACCTGTCATAACTCGACAGAAGCATCCTCGAACAGCAGTAAATGTAGACAAAAAACGTAATTGTTTCAAAATTTCTCGTTTTTCAATTACAAACCGGAAATTACGTATATGGTGAAGGGAAATAACTAGGTTGTTATTATTTCTCGTCGCTATCGGCAACATCGTTGTCGGAGAATATGGATATTTTATGGATGCGATTCAACCATGTGTTTTACGTTAATTAAATAAATCTAACAAGAGGAAATGGTGACTTATAACAATTTAAGTCAGTGAAATAAATTAACAAAACTTTAAGCACGTTTTTCTCGAAAATTGCCGACTTTGTACTGAATGTATATGAATGTTTTTGACACATTGTTGAATATTTGATTTGATTCTGAATTGTTAACATGCTTAAAAAATAAAGTAAACAAAACGTTTGATATTCTTCAATTCTACATACTGGTAGTTAATATTCCTTTGAAAGGATTTGTCTGAAGGTCATCATCAATAGGTACATGTATGTTCACTTTTTAACCAAGGATAAATTAACACCCTCGATCAGTATAAAAACTCATTTAAAGTGGAATCCATATACTGTTTAACTTAATTTGTTAATCTTTGTGGGACTGATTAGTGGAATTTTACAAGTCACAATTGTGAACATATTGTAAACAGGGAAAATTAACAGAGTGTTTTCCACAAATGTTATTCCTAGTCAGTAACAAAGTTCTTTATGTGAACATTCTGCGACTTAAATGTGAACATTCTGCGAATTGAAACCCTTTCGTTTGATAAACTGTCATTTTATATGTTCTAATTGTGAACATTATGTTAACTTTAACATTTTTAAAGTTATAACCGTAAACATTCTGCGAACTATTATTTTATTGTGAACTAATTGCGAATAGCAGTCCTAGGTGTGCGCTGATTATTCGCATAAGCTGTGAACAATCTGCGAATGATACCTGCGAATACTGGTGTTCACAATATATTCACAAATTGTTCGCGAGTTGTTCACAAAAAGACATTCATTCTGTAAGGGAAAGAAAATCAAACAATGCTGTATTAGACATTTTTATAATTACAAAAAATTGGCGTCTGTTAGATATTGAATTTTCACATAACATGGTGTGCATTTGAATTACAATGATATAAATATGAATAACTTTTTTATAGCCAAAGCCAGGCTTGTATAACAGGTTAGGAGAGCCATATTCTCTGTGTTTCATAAATCTCGTAATCTTGGTTTCCCAGTACCATAACAATTACATTCACTTCTTTCAATGATTGCCCCTATTATCTTCTACGGAAGTGAAGTTTGGGGTTTTGAGATTTTAATATTATTTAACAATTATAACATTTGTTTTTCTAAATTAATCCTTGGTTTTAAAATCACCAACACAAAAGTGTAGGGTTATGGGAGAGTTGTGTATTAATCCCGTTACTTTACAGGTAAATTCAGTTGCTTTTGGGCAAAGTTACTGTTTCTTTATAGTCTCAAAATTCGTTAAAAGGGAAATGTAACACAAAAGGGTAAAAAAATTCATCACATTAGAGTGACTGGCTAAGAACAGAAACATGTTCTTCCGAGCGAACTTGAACGTTATATTTGAACTAAAGTTTTAAATATTTTCCGAGTGATCTTTTATAATACAAATTGCCAATATATATTTTTCCTGAACTTCCTGGTCCTCTTGTCCTTATATATAAAGGATAAACTTATAATTAACTTGTATTATATCATAGACGTCGTAATTACGTTTCTCTATATGTCTCATAACGTCTTATTCATTGAATTAAACTCATTAAATTAATCAAATATAAAAAAAAAACTTTAATTACATCACTAGAGACCATCCAACCTGACACTAACCCTGTGGCAATTTTCTACACTTTCTCCTACAGATCTACAGAATATTTTAATTTTCTACCCTTATATCTTAGATTAATGCATATCAGAATTAGCTTTTTATGAGCAGCGCACAGTAATACAACAATTACACAGTACTAAGCATCAATACGACCCGGTCTAAAATACTATAGTAAAGCCTAGTCAACTTTCGGAAGTCCTGTAGAGGCAATGGGAAGTTGTGTCTTTCTACCCGCTGTAAAGTGCAAGGTATTCGCGTTAGTAACTAGTTTCATTATTAAGGCACAGCAAAATTGCAATGAATTGGAGATGATCTCTGAATACCATTAGTTACCTTTGCCGTAATCATGCTTACAATAAGACCCGCGCCATCCACCCACTCAAAAAACCCCAACTCGATCAGACAACTTTGACGTCCAAAGATCAGTGTCCCAATACGGACAAACTACCATGATATAGCAAACAGAAATGACATGTACAGTAATAGAGACTCATTGGATACCACTAGAAACTGTACTGTATTCGAACAGTTTCATGCACGCTCTGGTCATTAAGATAAGTGGTAGGAAAATTTATGTTTTTTGCAAATCTGCAAAAAAAATTATTTGACTTTAAGGTACAAAGGGACGGGTCAAGAATTTGGACGTAACATCGGGGCGCAACTTTGAATGTGCACCTCCTCCACAAAAACCGAAAGCTATTTGTTTTAAATGTAGCCATGTTTATTTAGGGGTCCTGTCCTAAGAAAGGTTAGGTAAATTAAGTCAGCAAATATGATTTCTGGTGTATTCTATGGCTAGTTTTTTCAGTATTGTCAAAAACCTAATCATTTTTACAATTCAAGAGGGATGTGGGACATCTGCTAGTTGTACACATGCTAAAATTAACATCCACGCCATAACTTTTCAGTCAATTTATATGCTCGAAGCACTGAAAACTATTGCTTCACCTTCGCCTGGGATATTGAAGGGTAGATGTAAAAAACACACGATATAAATCATTCGATCAAACACAACATAAAAAAGTAAAATACCCTTTGTATGCCCTCTGCCAAACATTGCGATGGAATTCTAAACATATGTTTTATTTCAATTTATTCACTGCATTCATTCTTTCTCAGCGGGAAACCAATCCTAAGAGATATCAGAATTTTCGTTTACCAGACCCTCATTATTTAGAAGGAAAATTAAAGAAGAATGCTTAATTCAGTCAAGATTAATACATTATTGTTTTGTTTGATGAAGCTAATCAAACCGTAATGTGATTCTAAATTGTTTATGCTCGCCCCTTATGAAGATGTATTAAAACGTACATTTCATAATCAAATAACTTTTCTAATGCATGGAATCATTACCCATGAAAGGGTTGATTAATCATTTTATAGCATATGAACCATTTTAATGACTATTGTTATCAAATAAATGCAAACATAGACTAACATTTTTGATCTGAGAAATAATAAAAAAGGGTAAGGTAATATATATTTAATCTGGACGAAATGAACTTCTAGTAAAGTCAAGTCAAGTACACTTTATCAAATGTGGGTCAGTCCTTGTCAACTGCAGAAGCGACGTAATGCTAAGCTTCTTGACATATACAAGGCGTACTTTCTAAACATAAATATTATGAAACGTAGCTTGCACTCATTGGCCTAAACAAAATATTCGTATGCCGCATAACCGCCAGGTTATTTATTGTCGTCTGTAATTTGCCTGCGTCAAATGTCTGATAAAAACCTCGTATTCTGTTGGCTGCACATACGTCATAAAGTTACTGTTGAGCCAAGTAAAACATTGCACCATGCCTGTCAATTACAGCAATGAGAAATCAGTACAAGTAATGAACTATTACAATAAATGAATTGTGGGATGTTCAAAATTAATAGTCACGTTTATTTTAAATTGTTATTCATCATGCGTTAAGGCCAACTACAATTTTTATGCAGTTTCACGGGCACCGCTGCATTCATTTTCGAAAGCATGATTCATTGTCTTTAAAAATAGAAAAATTATATCATCTTTAATGGAATGTATTTTTACATTTATAAAGAAATATTTTAATAGGCTGGAAAGACTGTTTGAATGACCCGACAGTCAATGATAAATGTATAAATAGACTGTCGTATTGGTCTTTTCTACAGTAATTGCCTGAATTTCAGAGAAAATAAGCATTATATGTGTGCACTGAAATAAAGTGATACACGGCGCTAACTTTTTAAAAAAAAGAAAACACAATCGAGAAACGTGAAGGGAGAAGATAGGAAAGAATGAGAAAAAGGTAGAAAGCAACAGGAAAGATAGATACTGTGTGAGAAATATGAAACATGATTATTTAGATAAGTGTCCGGAAGATGTTTGTTGTTGCAAATCTGAAATTGACCTGAGGGTACATAGGGACGAGTCCACAGTTTGGTGGCTTCAGAGGGGACGTAACCTCGGGGCGCAACTTTTGATATGCGTATTCTCCCCTAAAACCCAAAGCTATTTGTTTTAAATGTGATCAGGTTTATTTGAGGGCCGTTTAGCTAAGTAAGTCGGCAAAGATGCTTTCTGGTGTACTCAATGATTTATTTTCTACGATATTAACCAAAAAATAACCATTTGTACAATTTAAGTGGGGTGGGGGACGGGACAAGCCGGTAGCGACCCACTCCCTAAATCCGTTAGTTGTACACATGTTCAAATTTACATTTGTATCGCTTAACCAGGCTAAAACGTTTAAGTCAGTTGATATGCTTGAAGCACTGAACTCTATTACTTCACCTCCGCTCGCGATATTAAAGGAGATATTATAGGAGACAGGTAAAACACGATAAATCATCCGATCAGACAAAACATAAAAAGTAAAATACATTGTTTATGCCCACTGCCTAACATTACAATGGCATTCTAAACATTATTTTATTTCAATTTATTCACTGCATGCATGCTTTCTCAGCGGGCAACTAATCCTTAGAGATTTCAGGATTTTCGTTTACCAGACTTTATTTATAGAAAATTGAAGGAGTACGCTCAAGTCAAGATTGATACATTATTGAGTTGTTTGATGAAGTTAATCAAACCATAATTTGATTCTAAATTGTTTATACTCGCTGCCTATAAAGGTGTATCAAAATGTACATATCAGAATCAAATAACTTTGCTAATGCATGAAATCATTACCCAGGAAAGGGTTGATTAGATCTACTCATTTTATAGCAAGTGAAACATTTAAATGACTATTTGGAAATACAGACTAACAGTTTTGATCAGACAAATAATAAATACAAAGGTAAGCTAATATATGTTCAATCTTGACGAAAAAAAACTAATAGTAAAGTCAACTCAAATACACTTGATTAAATGGTGGTCAATCCTTGTCAAATACAGACGCGACGTGATTATTATCTTCTTGAGATACGCAAGACGTACTTTCTATACATAAATATTGTGACAATCAGCTCGCATTCTTAATTCATTGGTTACATGCCGCATATCCGACATGTTATTTAGTGTCGTCTGCAATTTGCCTTCGCCAAATGCCTGATAAAACCTAGAATTCTGTTGGCTACACACAAGTAATGAAGGTAGTGATGAGCCAAGTAAGACATTACACCATGCCTGTCAATTAAAGCAATTAGCAACCAATATAGGAAATGGTTTGTTTATGAACTATAACGACAAATGAATTGTTTGTTGTTCAGAATTAACAATCACGTTTCTTCCAAATTCTTATTCACCATGCAGTTAAGTGCAGACAAATGTTTTCTTTAGTTTCAAAGGCACCACCGCATCCATTTTCAAAAGAATGAAATCAGTGTTATTGCCATGTATTTTAACATATATAGAGAAACATGTTTAAAAAAGCAGGGAATACTTTTTGAATGACCCGAGGATAAATGTATTGTGAAGGCTGTCATATTGATTTATTTTATAATTGCCTGAATTTCAGAGAAAATAAACCTTATGTACACATTGAAATAAAGTGGTACTGGGCGACAACTTCTTTAAAAGAATAAACGATAAGAAAATATAAGATGAGATAACCCTAATCCTATGTGGAGAGAAAAGTGAGATAATTAGGAGAGAAAAGTAGAAAGCAACATATAGTTTAATATATCTTTTTATATTTTATGAAGTTTATTAAAATTGACTACTTTAGGCGAAGAAATAATGTTAGGAGTGTTTTAGAATTTTCTATTTATTCAATGTTTAGAAGTTTCCATTTATTCAATGTATAGAAGTTATAGAAAAAAACAAGATTCTAGCAGAATTTGCGAGAATACGATTGATTAATTTTGTAGACTATGTTCTGAAATATTTTTGGTCCAAAAGGGCAAACGTCTCTGATCTTGGGACATGGATACAATTCTATAGAAATTTCAACAGTTGTTGAACATTGCCATACTTTTGGATTTATTTAAATTATTCTCTGTAAAACTAAAAATAAAATAAAATTAGGAATCTTCTGAAAGTGATATAGAATTAGGGCCCATTTAGTGTATGTAATTTTTCATGTCGATTGAATATGTTGACATTAAAAATATCAGGATCATGAAGATCTTTTGTGAAATTTTGAATGTTGACATTTCTTTTGTAAAACTGTTAACAAATGACATTTGTTGTTGTTAAGTTTACGCTGGTTTCACTTTCTCTATAGAGGTCATTGTTGTAACCATATAAAATGAGAAAAAAACGCGCTCCTTCGTCGTTTAGAAAAAATATCCATGAAAAACGAAACATATTTTTTCTTGGCCTAATTCCACTTGCGTAAATATTTGCCATACACTAAGGAATGTTCCCCGGTATTTCACATTGACGAGTTAGTGATATAGATTTTCACATTACTGGATGAAATATATTTAGGTTGTCTGGTTCGTACAGTGGTTAGCGCATTCTCTTCTAACCAAGGTTCGATTTCCGTTCTGGGTGCGTGCGAGTTTGGTTTGTGGTCACCAAGCAGGACAAAGATTTTTTCCAGTGCTCCGACAACACAACACTCTCTCGTAAAATTGAGGCAACGAATGCTATGTACAATTGGCACTCATTGGATAAAACTAGAAACTGTACTATATTCGAACAATTTCATGCATGCTCTGATCAATAAGATAACTGTCCGGAAGATTTCCGGTTGTTGCAACTCTTCGGTTATATGTGACCTAATGGTGGATAGGGACGACTCCAGAATTTGGACGTAGCATCAAGGCGCATCATTACATGTGCGTCTCTCTCCCAAATCCAAAAGCTATTTTTTTTAAAGTGACCAGGTTTATTTGGTTTGTCTAAGTAAGTCAGAAAAAATCTTTTTAGAGTTATCTATGTTGCTTTTCTATATTGACAAAACATACTCATTTGTACAATTTAAGAGGGGTGGGAGGTGGGGTGGGTGGCATGCCGGGTGCACCCGGCCCCTAAATCCGCCAGTGTTACACATGCTAAAACTAACAAGTGTATTTCTCAACCACGACAGAACTCTTTAGTAAGTTTACTTGCTCGAAGCACTGAAATCTGTTACTTCACCTTCATCTGTGATATTGAAAGAGAGGGGTAAAAAAACGCACGATTAATCATCCGATCAGGCAAAACAAAAAAAATAAAATATCTTGTTTATGCCCAAAGCCTAACATTACTATGGAATTCTAAACATATGTTTTAATTCAATTTATTTACTGCATTCATGCTTCCTCAGCGGGCAAAAATTCCTCAGAGATTTCAGGATTTTCATTCGCCAGGCTCTCTTTATTTAAACTGAAAATTGAAGTAGAAAGCTTAAGCCAAGATTTATAAAAAACGTTTTTGTTTGATCAAACTCATTAAACCGTAATATGGTTTTAAATTGTTTATACTCGCCGCCTATGAGTTTGTATTAAAATGTTGATTGATCATTTTATAGCATGTGAAACATTTTGATGACCATTATTATCAAATAAATGGAAATACAGCCTAATGTTTTTGATCTGACAAATAATAAATACAAATGTAAGCTAATATATGTTACATCTTGATGAAAGGAACCTAATAATTAAGTCAATTACACTCTGTTGAATGTGGGTCAGTCCTTATTAAATGCAGAAGCGACGTTATAAGTATATTCTTGTATATGGAAGACATACTTTCTAAGCATAACTGTTATGACAATAAGCTTGTACTCATTGGCCCAAACGAAACATTTGTATGCCGCAGATCCGCCATGAAATTTAGTGTCGTCTGCAATTTGACTTCGCCAAATGCCTGATAAAAACCTGGTATTCTGTTGGCTACACACAAGTCATAAATGTACTGATAAGCCAAGTAAGACATTGCACCATGCCTGTCAATTACAACAATGAGCAATCAATACAAGTAATGTCCTTTTAATGAACCATTACAATAAATGTATTGTAATTGCTCAAAATTAATAGTCACGTTTCTTCCAAATTTGCTGTTCATCATGGGGTAAGGCCAAATACAATTTTAATGCAGGTTCACGGGCACCGCTGCATTCATTTTCGAAGGCATGATTCATTGTGTTTAAAATTAATTTACCTTAATAAAGACATATTTAAAAAGGCTGGGAAGACCCGACATTCAAGGATTAATATATGTTTAGACTGTCGTTTTGATTTATTTTATAACACCCTTACTTTCAGAGAAAATGAACAGAATAAACACATTAAACTTAAGTAATACTCAGCGGTAACTTCTTTAAAAACAAAAAAGTAGAGCGAGCGTAATGAGAGAAAGGTAGAAAGCAACAGGAAAGGTGGATAACATGAGACATAATTATGAAAGTAATCAACTTTGTGCTAATTGTCAAATTTTTGGGAAAAACACCACTCTCCTCCGTTTTTCTTCAGTCTTCATGTAAAACAAATAAGTATTGTTTAAATATATTTATTATTACCATAACAGTGCTTTACTGCCACGCGTTTTGCTCAAACAAAGATACAAGTACATGTCCGTAAAGAAAAAAGGTTTAATTTTATTTGCGTCCCGACACAATATGATTAATAATTTTTCTATTTTAATAATTAAGTATAACTCTTGAAACATTAATAGTGCTTGGTATTGTTTTGGAATTATTTTACTTCCAAACTATGTATTTTACTCGACGACATGATATTTGTCGAGTCTTCTTTCATTTTGAAACAGCCATCGTATACCTCGTTTTTGCCATATATTTTCCTTCGGTCCAGGCACCTAATTGTTTCATTTGAGGGTTAGTTAATATTAGTTAAGAGCATTATGTTATCATAAATAATGTCAGTACTTTTGTTTTTAGTTAAATCGTTTTTTGAAAGAATATTTGGAAATCAATATGATGAGTTTTATAGCTTATGATATTTTAAATTCATGAAATAGATAGGCTTATTACATTTTTATTAGTTATAGACCTTTTTAAATTATTTTTATATATTTTATGAAGATGTAAGCTTATTGCAAATTGACTACTTGGAGCGAAGAAATACAGTTCTTGATCTTTCTATTTATTCATTTTATAGATGTTCTAGAATAAACAACATTCGTACGGATTTTGCGCGAAAGTTACTGAGGAATTGTGTAGTATGTTTTAAACATGTTACTGGTCCGATAGGGCAAACTTCTCTGATTTTGGGTATTTGGATAAAATTAAGGATTCTGTAAATGTTTTAACAGTGGTAAAATCTTGGATTTATTTAAGTTATTCTGTAAAATTAAAAAGTCAACTTTTTGTGAGAATTATTCTTAACGTGTTGTTGTTTAAGTGCTCATTTAATGTGTGTAATATTTCGTGTGAATATTTTGTGAACTTTTGGACTTTGAAATTTTCTTGTAAATTTGTTCAAATAAAATTTGTTGTTGTTTAAGTGTACGCTGGTTTCACTTTCTCTTAAGAAGTCGATGCTCGTCACGATAAAACCCGCGCTATCTCGTCGTTCGAAAAAAATGTGCCAGATAAACGTACCATTTGTTTTTCTTGGTCTATTGCAAATTGTGTAAATATTTGCCATAGACTAATGTTCCCCCAGTCTTTCCCGATGACGGTTTAGTGTTTCACATAAATGGTAGAAACATATTTAGGCTGTCTGGTTCGCAGAGTGGTTAGCGCATTCTCTTCTTATTAAGGTTCGATTCCCGGACTGGGCGTGTGCGACTTTGGTTTGTGGTCACCAAACCGGACAAATAGGTGTCTTCCGGGTACTCCAACAACACAAGATTACACTCTCTCCTTAAATCGAGCCACCGAGAGTGATACATATAATGCTGTAATAAATTGTTTCACAATCCTTTTAAAATAGAAAAGTTTAAACTCAATTGGTACAAATACTTTCTTATACATTTGAGTTTGTTTTGGAAAAAAGTACATTTGTATTAATCTAATAATTGTTTGTCAAATAAAGGGTCGTAACTCCAGAAAGGATAATGCGTTCTGTCTTGATTTCGAACTTAACTGTTGAAAAAGAAATGTTTATTTTTGCGAACAAATAGAATGCCAAATTGTAAAAATTAAATAACCATAGCCCCGAATTGAGTTGAACAGTCAGATTAGATATCAAACTTGCCCTAAGTTATTGAAACAAAGTTTGGTAAAGATTGGATAAAAATGCCCAAGTTAGGCAGAGCACAAGGCCAGGTGGCGACGAGGAAGACGCGGCCAGACGAAATGATGCTCAAAGATGATCCCTTTTAGTTCTACGCAATCACGAGTCATCGAATCATCAAGTTAATGATGAGCTGAATAAACAAATAGTTCAGATTCTTTGTAGTTTCATTCATCAAGCGTACATTTATCGAATATGATTTATGCGAGTAAGAAAACGCAGTGCTTTCAAATACAATTAAAACACTGAACATTTAAGAAAATAGTATTTTTTGGCACGTCTTCACCATTTATTCAGTTAATATGCTCGCAGCCATAATGTTATCATTTCCCAGGTCTAAGTCCAAAGAAAGAGGTATGATAACAACGTAAATTTAAATATTTTAAATAAAATAGCTGATGCTTCGAATCATTCAGATTAAATAAGTGCTGGTGTAATCAATTAACACCACATGAATCTTTTTAAAAAGGCTTTTATTAATAATAAATAAAATAATAATAACAAATAAAAATCTAGAGTTAATAGTTATCTTTGAACTGACTAAACAATGATAATCTGGTAGTCTTGAAAATGTAATATATTGTGAAAAGCTTACAAATGTATTTAATGTAGGTCAGTTTTAAGCTATATTATTATGGTCTTCTTAAGATATGTACTGTGTACAGTCTGAACCTCAATGCTATAACAATAAGCTTGGACTCATCATTTATATACCTTAAATCCGCCATGTCAATTAGTGTCGTCTCCGATTGTCTGATGATACCCCGCTATTCGTTTGGCTACGAACATGTAATGAAGGTACAGATATACCCAGTCATGCACTGTCTGTCAATTAAAGCAATTAGCAACCAATATACCTGATGAAGTCCATGTAAAGGTTTGGGGGTTGTATTTCTCAGTAGTTTAAGTAATTCACCAGCAGTTTCATATAATCTTTCAATCGTTTCCCGGGCGACAATTCAATTATTTTTTATTTAAATAACGTAAAAATAATGTTTAAATACTATTTCATATTCTAACAGTGGCACTGAAAAGGATCGTTCTCAATTTAATAATTAGTATAGTCTTTGTTTATACCAACATTTAATTATTAACCGGCAGGGGCTATAGTGTGTCTTTTTAATTTCACCTGGGAGTAAAATCTCGTGGGTCCCAGGTATCTCTAGTTAAGTATCTGTAAGGCATTACACCTTGTGTATCTAAACACTCAGGGTCATCGTGAAATGTTTGCTGAACACACAGATATAGGCGACTATGTTTTCACCACATATACGGCAGTACAGGGATTTTTTTTATGAGATTCGAAACCTTAAAACCATTTGAATGTCTAGTAGATATTTGCCGACAATACGAGATAAACGACGACACTGGTTCGAATTTATTAGGATAGTTATGATCTTGCCACAACTCGTAGCAGAAATATGCTTAGAAAGATTTAACTTGGAAAATATGTGATTATAATTAAGCAATATAAAGTATCAAGAACGCATTTAAAGACACGTTTGTGTGTTTGATGGGTTGGAAATGTTAAGCTACAAATACAAGTATTTTAATTCGATAAGTAAAGCTAAGACTTGAATAAATACAATCAAGCTGCTTTCATCGTGAAAGTGTTTCTCCTAAACTCGAAATTCATTTTCAAGACAGTATATAAACAAGATACAAGGACAATGCACATAGTGAAATCCAGGAGAGAAAAATGTCCGTAATGAACAGTTTATTCCTAAAAATAATGAACTCGACCGTAAATCATTATAATAGGATTTCACACAGGTTGATTCAGCATGTTCTACACGTCTTTCAGGTTTTCTTTTCGATTGTCTTCGCGTAGTCGTTATGAGTCTAAAGGAACTTTAGGAGTGTTAAACTAAGATACTAAAAGCTGGGACCCTTCAGCAAATGTTGAAATTTGCTTAGATATATTTGAAAACCACAATTTCCATTAGCGTTCACAACGCTAATAATAACTTAATAACAGCGTTCTTGTTGCGTGATTGGTTGATTGCCATAATCAGATGACATTTTCAATGTATTGTTAAAGGTTCAAAATATCTTCTGCTTTTTTTAAATTTTCTGCGTTTTTGTGATTGAGGCTTCTGTTTTCTATTTTTTTTGTATTGACTTTACCGGCGTCGGATTGCATTACACTATATAGTGTTCGTACATTCGTTGATATAAGCCACAATTCAACATCAAAAGAGGAAAAGATTTAAATCATGTATTGTATTTGATCAATAATAACTAGTACGACGTGATTATCAAATAAATGTGACGCCATACTATTGTGGGCGTATCTCCAGACCCCTGTCGCATGTGCTGACATTCGAAACCATCTTCGGACGGCTTCACTACAAGTTTGCCCCCGTCAAGCGAAAACACCACCAGAAGGTTTTCAAATAAAGGTAATATAGACAAACTTTTCTAAATTACAATGCAAACAATCTGCGTCGTTTATTTCTAATGCAGTAAGAAGCCTTTTGTTTTATCAATATAATATGCTAAATCAGACATTTTTTCTTGTACAATGACGTAAAATCGGGGTGCAACTTTGAATGTGCACCTTCTCCCCCCAAATCGAAAGCTATTTGTTTGAAATGTGGCCAGGTTTGCTTCGCTAATTAAGTCAGCAAAGATGTTGGTATGCTCTATGGATATATATTTTTTTCGATAACATAATCATTTGTACAATTTAAGAGGTTGGTAGTGAGAGGGGGCATGTCGGAAGCACCCGGCATCTAAACCTGCTAGTGTTACACATGCTAAAATTTACATGTGTATTGCTCAACCACGCCAACGTTTTTCAGGTAATTTCAGTTTATATGCTCGAAGGACTGAATACAATTACTTCACCGATGCCCGGCATATTGAAGGGTAGAGGAAAAAACTCACAATATAAATCACCCGATCAGACAAAACATAAAACAGTAAAATACCTTGTTTATGCCCACTACCAAACATTATAATGGAATTCCAAACATATGTTTTATTACAGTTTACCCACTGCATTCATGCTTTCTCAACGGGAAAATACTCCTCAGAGATTTCAGGATTTTCGTTTACCAGGCTCTCTTTGTTTAGAATTTTTTTTAAAGAACAAAGCTTATGCCAAGATTGATAAATTATTGTTTTGTTTGATGAAGCTAATCAAACCGTAATGTGATTCTAAATTGTTTGTACTCGCCGCCAATGAAGGTGCATTAAAATGTACATATCAGAATCAAATAACTTTGCCAATGCATGAAATCATTACACAGGAAAGGGTTGATTACTCATTTTATAAGTGAAACATTTAAGTGACGATTAAATGTTATCAAATAATTAGAAATACAGACTAACATTTTTGATCAGATAAATAATAAATACTGTACAAAGGTAAGCTAATATATGTTAAATCTGGACGAAAAAACCCTATAGTAAAGTCAAGTCAAATACACTTCAACAAATGTTGGTTAATCCTTGTCAAATACAGAAGCGACGGGATTATTATCTTCTTGAGATACGCAAGGCGTACATTCTTAACATAAATGTTATGACAATCAGCTCGCACGCATTGGCCTAAACGAAAGATTTGTTTGCCGTATATCCGCCATGTAATTTAGTATCGTCTGCAATTGGTCTCCGCAAAATGTCTAATAAAAACCTGATATTCTGTTGGCTACACACAAGTCATAAAGATATTGATGAGTCAAGTAAGACATTGCGCCATGCCTGTCAATTAAAGCAATTAGCATTCGATATAAGTAAGGTTTTTTTAATGAACAAACACAATTGTATTGTGGGATGTTCAAAATTAATAGTCACGTTTCTTCCAAATTGCTATTCATCTTGCGGTAAGGCCAAATACAACTTTACTGCAGGTTCACAGGCACCGCTGCATTCATTTTCGAAAGTATGATTCATTATTTTTTTTTTTTTAAATTGTATCATTCTTAATGGCATGTATTTTTACATTTATAAAGAAATATTTAAAAAAGGCTAGGAAGACCCAAATGACCCGTGACTCAAGGATAAATGTATTGTAAAGACTGTCACATTGATTTATTTTATAATTGCCTTAATTCAGAGAAAATAAATAGAATATACACATTAAACTTAAGTAATACTCGGCGCTAACTTCTTTAAAAACACAAAAGAAGAGAGACCGTAAGGAGAGAAAGGTAAAAAGCAACAGGAAATGTGGATAACGTGTGAGACATATGAATGTAATCAACATTGTGCTAATTGTCATATTTAAGGGAAAAAAAAACACCACGGACTTTTTTCCAGTCTACCTATAAAACAAATAAGTGTTTTGTAAATATATCTATTATTTCCATAACAGTGCTTTACTTCAACGCGTTTTGCTTAAAGAGAGATACAAATGCATGCCCATGATTAAAAAAAAAGGTTTAAACTTTAGTTGCTACCCGACACATTATGATAAACTAATTTTGCTATTTTAATAACTGTTGAAACATGAATTGTGCTTGCTATTTGTCTGGACTTATTTTACTTCACAGAATAAGTATTTCACTCGACGACATGATTTTTGTCGAGTTTTCTTTCAGTTTGAAACAGACATCGGTATACCTTTTGTTTTTTTAGAAAAATCATTCTATGAAAGAATATTTGGAAATCAATATTAGTTTTATAAAATTTTACTACAGCTTATGATATTTTAAATTCATGAATAAGATGTGCCAGAAAACGCACCATATGTTTTTCATGGCCTAATGCAACTCGTGTAACTATTTACCATAGACTAAAAAATGTTCCCTGGTATTTCTCCTTAACGAGTAAGTGTTTCAGTTTTTCACATTGTTGGTAGATATATGTTTAAGCTGTCTGGTTTGCAAAATGGTTAGCACAATCTCTTCTTACCAAAGTTAGATTCTTGGCATGGGCGTGCGTGAGTTTAGTGTGGTCACCAAGCCGGAAAAATAGGTTTCTTCCTGGTATTCCGAAAACAAAAGATCAACTATCCCGTAAAATCGAGCCAACGCGGATAATGTGTTTTGCCTTGATTTCGAAGTTTGGTTAATGTTGAAAAAAGGTTAATGTTTGTGAGCGAACAATGCAAAATTGTGATAATTAAAGGGCCATAGCTCCAATTTGAATTGAATAGCCTAATTGGATATCAAACTTTCCGAAAATTATTGAAACCAAGTTTGATAAATATTGGATTAAACTATAAGACAGAGGGCAAGGCCATGTGGCGACGAGGACTACGAGGCCAGACAAAATGATGCTCATATATAATCCGTTTTGGTATCGACTTAATAATGATCTGAATTCAACAATAAGTTCAGATCTTATGTTGTTTTAATCATTTAGCAAACATTTATTTAATATGTTTTATGAGTTATAAAATGCAGTGCTTTCGAATACAATTTAAAGACTAAAAGTATCTATGTTTTTGATACGTGTTGAACCAGGGTGCGCTTTAATTAATTAGTTGATATGCTCGCAGCAATGATAATGTGTTAACCTTTCCCAGGGCTAATTCGAAGAAAGAGGTAAAACACCAAGATTTCAACGAGAAATCAGATCCGACAGAAACTAAAAAGTTAAAATACAAATTTTGTTTATGCCGAGTGCCACTTCCTCTTATCGTCCGACACACCTAACGCAAATGCATTGTTTATGAAGACTGCTAAACCTTACAAAGAAATTATAAACATATGTTTTCATCATTTCAATTTATTCACTGCAAGCATGCTTTTAAGCGGGCAAATAATCCTCAGAGATTTCAGGATTTTTCTTTGCATATTTTATACCTGGATCTCCTATTTAGAAGAAGAAAGCTTCATACCAAGATTAATTGATTCTTAATTCTTGATCTGTTTGATTAAATTTAATTAATTCATTTAATTTTAACCAAACTGTACTTTCTAAATGGTTGAGTCCTGTATGAATGAGTATTACAATGTATATTTGATATTAAATAAAATAGCAGATGCTTCGAATCATTCATTATTAATAAAAGTGCTGGTGTAATAATTTAACACTCCAACACCCTTAAATCTAGACTTAACTTCTAATTCGTATCTTTGAACGGACTAAACATGGAAAATGTAGTATTTAAAAATGTAAAACATTGTGAAAAACTTATTTTAATGAAACTACGTGTTTATTATCATTGTAAGATATGCAATCCGTACTTATTGAACCTATATGCTATGACCATTAGCTTGGACTCATCATTTGACTGCCGCATATCCACCATGTTAATTAGTGTCGTCTACAATTGTCTGATGAAGACCCTGCTATTTGTTGGGCTACGAACATGTAATGAAGGTATCGACAGTCCCAATTTCTTTAATTTAAAGACGGTGCATGAGTCTGTAAATTAAAGAAATTAGCAGCCAAAATACCTTCTAAAGTCTAAGTAATGGTTTGTTCATGAATTACTATGACAAATGAATTGCGAGAACTTCAAATTTAGCAACACGATTCTTCTTAACGTTAAATCGTCGAGTGGTAATGCATGAGTGTATCGATGGTACACTGAAAGTGTTTAAAGTGGTATTTAAAAAGTGCTGATCCTGGTCTGGTATTCAATATTGGTCTTAATTGGATCTTAGAACGATGTGGCTATTTGGATTACTTGTTATTAATAACAGACTAATAGAGTGAATGCAGTCAATGATGGATGATCACAAGATTAACTTAAGTCGAATATTAAATAACACCCCAGAATATTTTATTTCTATTTGTTTTTCATTAAACAAAAATTCCTGTTTCGCTGGCCGTTCCAAGGCGGCAACCCACCTTCCGTTGATTAAACTATTCATTTTCTATACAATCTATGTTTGTTGTAACTTTGTGCATTTCCTGGAAATAGGATTTTGTTGGTCCCAGGTATTTCTAGTTAAGCGTCATTAGGCATTACACTTTGTGACGCTGAAACGGAGTAATCGAAAATGATTTCCTACTAGGCTTCCCCCTGTAGTTTCCATTGTATTGTGCCTCCTAACAGGTTCATAGTTAAATGTATGTTGACCACACAAATATAGGCGACAATGTGTTCAACACATATACGGCAGTACACGGATTAATTGCGAGATTTGACACCAACAATAACATTTGAATGTCTGACCATTTACTCTCCGACGACACCTGAAAAACGATGACACTGGTTCGAATTTATACGACGTCATCGCGACATCTCTTCAGTTATGAACTTGCCACAACTCGTAAATATCAGAAATATGCTTAGAAAGATTTAATTTGGAAAATATGTAATAATAATGAAGCAATATGAAGAAACAAGAACGTATACAACGAAGCGTGTGTGGGTTTGATGGGTTGTAAATGTTAAGCTACGAATACAAGTAATTTAATTCGAAAAGTATAGCTAGACTTGAATTAATATAATGCAGCTGCTTTCATCCTGAAAGTGTTTGTCTAAAACACAAAATTCATTTTTAAACAGTATATAAACAAGTTACAAGCACAGTAAAATTCCAGGAGAGAAAAAAACATCAAATGTCTGTAATGAACAGTTCATTCCTGAAAATGATGAAATCAACCGTAAATTATTATATTAGGGTTTCACACAGTTTGATTCAGCATGTTCTAAAGGTATTTCAGGTTTCTATTTGGATTGTCTCGTGTAGTCGTAGTGAACTAGAAAAGCACATGTTTAAGAAACACATTTAAAATTGATAACGTTCAACCATTTACTTTATTATTTTATTCGGTATTGTTGGGATAAGAGTGAGGTTGTGCACACAAACTGGTTTAGACCCCCAGTAAATTTACATTTTACTGATAATGTGAACATACCTAGTTTTTATATATATTGTATGTATGCACTGTGCTGTTTGTAGAGTTTTGTGCTGTTCTTCCATGTTTCTTGTTTGTGATTTTTTTGTCTCTGTGTTCTATGTCTTTGGCGTTTACCCAGTGCCATTGTACCGGGTTTATGTTTAAACTTTTGGCTACTGAGCTTGTTTCTGTAGTTGTTCACATAAGTATTTACAGGGAAAGGGAATTCAATATTTGACGGAAATCATAATGAGTGTTAAAACTAACACACCAAAAGCTTGAACCCTTCAGCAAATGTTGAAATTTGCTTAAATATGTTTGAAGACCACAATTTCAACGCTAATAATACGGCTTTTTTGTTGCGTGATTGGTTGATTGCCAAAATCAGGTGATGTTTTTAATGTATTGCTAAAGGGTCAAAATATCTACTGCTTTTTAACGTCCTCGCGATGTTGTGGTTGAGGCGTCGGTTTTTCTTTTTTTTGTAATGGCTTTACCGGCGTGTATTTGCATCACACTATATAGTGTTCGAACATTTGTTATTCAACATCAAAAGGGAAAAGTACAATGTTATACATCATGTTTATTATTCGATCAATAATAACAAGTACGACGTGATTATCAAATAAAGGTGACGCCATACCATTGTGGGCGTATCTCCAGACCCCTGTCGCATGTGCTGACATTCGAAACCATCTCCGGACTACGTATCTACCAGTTTGTCCCTTCAACCGAAAACTCCACCAATAGGTTTTCAAATAATGGTAATAAGACATAAGATTCTAATTTACAATACTCACAACGGCGTCGTTTATTTCCAATGCAGTAAAAACCCTTTTGTTTTATCAATATAATCAGACATTTTGCTCATACATATGAATTGGGACGTACTGTTGCTGCGCAAGTTTTAAGGTGCACCTCCCCCACCCCAAACCGAAAAGTATTTGTTTTGAAATGTGGCCAGGTTTATGTGTGGCTCCTCCCCAAGAAACGCTTGGTTATTAAGTCAGCAAAGATGTTGGTGTACTCTATAGATCTGATTCTTTTCCGATAACATAATCATATGTGCAATTTAAGAGGGTGGGAGTGAGAGGGGTCATATCGGATGTACCTGGCCTCTTAATCCGCTAGTGTTACACATGCTAAAAATGTATTGCTCAACCATGACAAATCTTTTTTAAGTCAGTTTATATGCTCGAAGCACTGGAATCTGTTACTTTACCTTCGCTTGGGATATTGAAGGAGAGTGGTAAAAATACGATAAATCATCCGATCAGACAAAACATAAAAAATAAAATACCTTGTTTTTGCCCACTACCAATCATAACAATGGGATTCTAAACATAAGTTTTATTTCAATATATTCACTGCATGCTTGCTTTCTCAGTGGGATAAAAATCCTCAGAGATTTCAGGATTTTCGTTTACCAGGCTCTCATTATTTAGAAAGAAAATTTAATAAGAAAGCTTAAGCCAAGATTAATACATTTTTGTTTTGTTTGATGAAGCTAATTCAACAGAAATGTGGTTCTAAATTGTTTATACTCACCCCCTATAAATGTCTGTTTAAATGTACATTTCAATATCAAATAAAATTGCTAACGGATGGAATCATGACTCTTGAAAGGGATGATTAATTATTTTATAGCAAGTGAACCATAATTACTATTATTAACAAATAAATGGAAATACAGACTAATATGTTTGATCTGACAAAGAATAAATACAAAGGTCAGCTAAAATGTGTTAAATATCGACGAAAAGAACTTCTTGTAAAGTCAAGTCAGTACACTTTATTAAGCCTGGTTCAGCCTGGCTTGTCAAATGCAAAAGCGACATGATGCTTATCTTCTTTAGATATGCAAAGCGTACTTTCTAGACATAAATGTTATGACAATCAGCTAGCACTCATTGGCCTTAACGAAATATTTATATGCCACATTTCCGCCATGTTATTTAGCGTCGTCTGCAATGTGCCTTCGCCAAACGTCTGATAAAAACCTGCTAGTCTGTTGGCTACACACAAGTCATAAAGTTACTGATGAGCCAAGTAAGACATTGTACCATGCTTGTCAATTACAGCAATGAGAATCAATATAAGTAATGGTTTGTTAATGAACAATTACAATAAATGTATTGCCGGATGTTCAAAATTAATAGTCATGTTTCTTCCAAATTGTTTTTCATCATGCGGTTAGGCCAAACACATTCTTTAGTTTCACAGGAACCCCAGTTCTATTTTGCGTCATGAAATATGTATCCCACTCGTTGAGTTTACTTCCATTTTGTAACAGCCATACACAGCGGTATACCCCGTTTGTAATTTACATTTTTGTTTCAAGAGGAACATATATTTCCTCAGACACGGATACCTAATTCGTTAGGGTTAGACGGTTTTAGTTACGGGCATTTTGTTGTCATAAATGTGTGTTTGTTATTCAAAACCTTTTTGAAATAATATTATCAATGTTTTAAGATTCATGGAATTTTACTACAGCTTAATATTATATTTAAATTTATTAATTAGACAGGCGTTTTTGATTATAATTAGTTATATACCTTTTCAAATGCTTGTAATATTTTATGAAGATGCAAGTTTATTAAAAATTAACTTTTTGAGAAGGTTCTTAAATTTTCTATGTATTGAATGTATAGAAGTTTTAGAACAAACAAGATCCTAATAGAATTTGCGAGAAAGTTCTTGAGGAATTGTTTAGTATTTTCTGAAAAAGTCTGGCCCAAAAAGGCAAACTTCTCTAATCTTGGGACTTCGGATATTCTGCAAAACTAAAATTTCATCGTTTTGTGGAAATCATTCAGAAAATTGTGTTGAATTTCTGCTTATTTAGTGTGTGAAGTATTTTATGTTGATTAAATTCCGATGACACTACACATACCAGAATCAGTGAAGACATTTGGTGAACTTTTGAAATTTCTTTTGTAAAACTGTTGGTAAATGTAATCTGTTGTTGTTTACACTCGTTTCTCTTCTCTTAATGCTTCTCTAAATGAGTAAAAATAACGTACCATATTTTTACTTGGCCTAATGCAACCTGTGTAAGTATACACCATAGACTAAAGAATGTTCCTCGGTATTTCTCGTTGACGAGTAAGTGTTCTCTTCTTACCTAGGTTCGATTCCCGGCCAGGGCGCGTGCGAGTTTTGTTTGTGGTCACCCAGTCGGATAAATATGTTTCTTTAGGGTACAACACAAGATCACATTCTCGTGTACAATCGAGCCAATGTTGTAATTTTTTTTTCAAATATTTTCTAGATTTTAAATTGTCTAATAATAAAGAAAACAACGAGATATCTACTAGAAATCAGAACCGAAAGAAACATAAAAGGAAAAATATTTTGTTTATGCCGACGGCTAAACATTAAAAAGAAATTGTAAATTCATGTTCTATTATAAACACTGCATGCATGCTTTCTAAGCGGACACATACTCCTCCGAGATATCAGGATTTTTCTTTGCATGTTTTATACCTGGCCCTCATTATTTTGAAAGAAAATTGAAGATAAAAACTTCACACCAAGATTAATTGATTCTTAATCTGTAAGATATTAATTAAACTGTACTTTCTTAATTGTTTATACGTGTTTGAATGTATATTAAAATGTACATTTCAATACTAAATAACTTCGCTGACGCTTTGAATCATTTATTAGTAACAAAAGTGCTGTGGTATGCATTGATCACCACGCGAACTTTTTTTAATATGGCCTTTATTATTAAACAATTAAAAATCTAGACAATATTTGAAACTTTGAACTGACTAAACAATACTGAGCTCGTAATTTCGAGAATGTAATACATTGTTGAAAGCTTATTTAAATGTAGCCTAGGTCAGTCTTTGACAAATATTGAAGCTACATGATAATTATATTCTTAAGATACGCAATGCTTACTTTCTAAACCTAAATGTTATGCCAATAAGCTTGAACTCATCGTCACCGCATATCCGCCATGTTAATTAGTGTCGTCCCCAGTTGTCTTATACACACCCCGCTATTCGTTTGGCTATGCACATGTAATGAAGGTACCGATATACCCAGTCATGCACTGTCTGTCAATTAAAGCAATTAGCAACCAATATACCTAATAGAGTCTAAGTATTGGTTCGGGGGTTATATTTCTCAGTAGTTTTAGTAATCCACCAGCCGTTTCATACTATCTATTTATCGTTTCTCCCGGGCGAGAATCCAATACTTTTATTTAAATAACGTTGACATAATTTTTAAATACTTTTTTCATATTTTAAAAGTGGCACTGAAAAGGATCGTTCTCAATTTAATAATAAGTATAGTCTTTGTTTATACAAACATTTAATTATCAACCGGCAGGGGTTATAGTGTATATTTTAAATTTCACTTGGGAGTAGGATCTCCTGGGTCCCAGGTATCTCTAGTTAAGTATCCGTAAGACATTTTACTTCTAGGATTATTGGGATAAGAGTGAGGTTTGTGCACTTAAACTGGTTTAAACCAGGTTTAAACACCCAGTAAATTTACATTTTACTGACCGTTCCAAGGCGGTACCTAACAATCCTTGATAAACATACTTTTTTATATAGCATGAATGAACTGTGCTGCTTATGGAGATTTGTAATGTTCTTCTATGTTTCTTGTTTGTGATTTTATGTTCAATGTCTTTGGCGTTTACCCTGTGCCATTAAACCGGGTTTATGTTTAAACTTTTTGCTACTGAGCTTGTTTCTGTAGCTTTTTGCATAAATATTGTGTGTCTAAATAGGGTCATCGTGATTTTTTTGTTGAACACACGGATATAGGCGACTATGTGTTCAACACATGAACGGTAGTACAGGGATTAATTACGAGATTCGAAACCTTAAAACCACTTGAAGGTCTAGTAGATATTCTCCGAAATACGCGACAAACGACGACACTGGTTCGAATTTATACGATGTCAATGCGACATCTCTTCGAATTCCCAACGACATTAGGCGAGTTATGAACTTGCGACAAATCGTAGCAGAAATATTGTAAGAATGATTTAACTTGGAAAATATGTGATTATAATTAAGCAATACGAAGTATCAAGAACGTCTTTAACGAAGCGTTTGTGTGTTTGATGGGTTGAAAATGTTCAGCTACCAATACAAGAAATTTAATTCGATAACTTAAGCTTAGACTTGAATACATATAATGAAGCTGCTTTCATCGTGAAAATGTTTTTCCTTAAACAAGAAATTCATTTTCAATTCCTTAAAATAATGAACACGACCGTAAATCATTTTAATAGGATTTCACACAGGTTGGTTCAGAATGTTCTACAGGTCTTTCCTGTTTCTCTTTCGATCGTCTCCGCGTAGTCGAAGTGCGCTTTACAAGCAGAGCGAATTCAATAGTTGATGGAAATCAAAGGATCAGGCACTAATTCTAATCACAGACTGTAGTTCAGTATATATGTTCTTCTTATGTTGAGGCTGTGATGAAATATATTGCAACTTATTTTTAATTAAAAATCTGAGTCTTCTGCACAAGGTAAATTAATAATGATTTTCAAACATGAAAAAATATGAAATAACGTTAATCTAAAGGAACATTTTTTTGTATGACGAAATCAAGAGTAACAAATCATTAGAAGTGTTAAAACTTAGATACTAAAAGCTGGAACCCTTCAGCAAATGTTGAAATTTGCTCAAATATGAAGACCACAATTTCCATTAGCGTTTACAACGCTAATAATTACTTAAATACAGCTTTCTTGTTGCATGTTCGGTTTATTGACATTATCAGGTGATGTTCAATGTATTGATAAAGGTTCAAAATATCTACTACTTTTTTAAAAGTCCCTGCGGCCTTGTTGTTGAGGCGTCGGGTTTCTATTTTTTATAAACTTTACCGGCGTGGGATTGATCCCCACTATATTGTGTTCGAACACTTAATGATATAAGCCACAATTCAACATCAAATGAGGAAAATACAATGATATAAATCATGTTTTGCGATCTATCAATAACAACTAGTACGGCGTGATTATCAAATAAATGTGACGTCATACTATTGTGAGCGTGTCTTCAGACCAGTGGCCCATGTGCCGACATTCGAAATCATCTTCGGACGGCTTCACTACCAGTATGTCCTCGTCAACCGAAAACACCATTAGTAGGTTTTCAAATAAAGGTTAAATAGACAAACAATTATTATTTACAATTCTTACAATCTGTGTCGTTTATTTTCAATGCAGTAAGAACCCTTTTGTTTTATCAATATAATATGCTGAATCAGATTTTTTTCTTGTACAAATGACGTAACATCGGGGCGCTACTTTGAATGTGCACCTCCTCCCCCAAAACCGAAAGCTATTTGTTTGAAATGTGGCCAGGTTAGCTTCGTTAATTAAGTCAGCAAAGATGTTTGTATACTCTATGGATAAGTTTTTCCCGATAACATAATCATCTGTACAATTTAAGAGGGCGGGAGTGTGAGGGCACATGTCGGGTGCACCCGGCCTCTAAACCCGCTAGTGTTACACATGCTAAAATTTACAAGTGTATTGCTCAACCACACCAACACTTATCAGGTAATTTCAGTTCATATGCTCGAAGCACTGAAAACAATTACTTCACCGACGCCCGGCATATTGAAGGATAGAGGTAAAAACTCACACGATAAATCACCCGATCAGACAAAACATAAAACAGTAAAAAAAACTTGTTAATGCCAACTACCAATATTACAATGGAATTCTAAACATATGTTTTATTTCAGTTTATTCACCACATTCATCCTTTCTCAGGGGGAAAATACATCTCAGAGATTTCAGGAGTTTCGTTTACCAGGTTTTCTTTATTTAAAAAAATTTGAAGGAGAAAGCTTAAGCCAAGATTGATAAATTATGGGTTTGTTTGATCAAACTAATTAAATTGTAATGTGGTTTTAAATTGTTGATACTTGCCCCTTATAAAAGTGTATGAAAATGAACATTTAAATATCAAATAAATTTGCTTATGGGTGGAACCATAAAACATCAAAGGGTTGATTAATCACTTTATAGCATTTGAATCATTTTAATGGCTATAATTATCTAATAGATATAAATATATATATTAACATTTTCGATCTGAAAAATAATAAATATATAAGTAAGCTAATATATGTTAAATCTGGACGACTTTAATAACTTGTAGTAAAGTCAAGTCAGCGACCATGATAAGCATAATCTTGAGAAAGACAATGCGTACTTTCTAAGAGTCAAGGTTATGACAATCAGCTTGAACGCATTGGCATAAACGAACGATTTGTATGCCTCATATCCGCCATGTCATTTAGTGTCGTCCGCATTTTGCTTTCGCTAAATGTCTGATAATTTTCTGCTATTCCGTTGGCTACACACAAGTCACAAAGGATGAGCCAAGTAAGACGTTCCACAATGCTTGTCAATTAAAGCAGTTAACAACCAATCTTCCCGACAAAGCCTAACTAACTATTACGATAACTGTTATGTTGGTTGTTCAAAATAGGCAGTCACGTTTGTTCCAAATTGCTATTCCTCACGCGGTAAGGCCAAATACATTTCTGTTAGTTTTACAGGCGCCGCCGCATTCATTTTCGAAAGCATGCTTCATTGTTCTTAATGTAATACTATTTCAGTTGTATTGCTTTGTGTTTTTTTTCCATTTATAAATATTTTTTTTAAATAAGTGGGAATAATGTTTGAATGACCCGACAGTCAAGAATAAAAGGCATTTGCAACTTTGGTAAATATTGTAAAATGTTCCCCCCTATTTTTTTAGGAGTAAGTATTTCAGATATTCACATTTTGTGTAAAAATATAGTTAGGCTGTGTAGTTCGCACACTGGCTAGCGCGTTCACTTCCTACCGAGAGCCCCGGCCTGGGAGCGTGCGAGTTTGGTTTTTGGACACCATGCCGGACAAATAGGTGTTTTCCGGGTACTCCGACAACACAAGATTAAACTCTCGCGTAAAATCGCGCCAACAAGAGTGATTAATATAATTTTCTAATAAATTGTCTCACAATCGTTGAAAGAAAAGATATTGAGTTTAAACTAAATTGGGACAATAATGTTCTTATAAATTAATTGTTTTGACAGAAGTACATCTCTTAAAACTCATATAATGCTTTATCAATGAAAGGGTCATAACTCCGGAATGGATTGTGCCTTCTGCCTTAATTTCGAACGTAAAAGAAAGACTCATGTTTGCGATCGAACAATGCAAACTTGTGGAAATAAAAGGACCATAGCTCAGAGTTAAATTGAACAATCAGATTGAATATCAAACTTGCCTATTATCATTAGAACCAAGTTTGGTAAAGATTGGATAAAAATGCACAAGTTAGACAAAGGGCAACGCCACGTGGCGACGAGGATCGAAAATCAACAATTTGTTCACATCCTTTGTAGTTTCAATGATTTTTGCGTATATTTACAATGTTGTAGCATTAAACTTTCCCAGGGCTTAAGCTTAGTCCGAATCAAGATGTAAAAAAACAATGCGAAATTAACGAGAACTCCGAACCGATAAAAACTCAAAAGGTAAAATATTTGTGTATGCTCACTGCCAAACATTAAAAAGGAATTCGAAACATATGTTTTATTTCGATTAATTCACTGCATGCATACTTTCTAAACGTCTTAATACCCCTCATAGATTTCAGGGTTTTGGTTTCCATATTTTATACCTGGCTCTCATTATTTTGAAAGGAAATTGAAGATAAAAGCTAAGATAAATGCTTTACACCAAGATTAATTGATTCTTGACTTGTCAGATATTAATTAAACTGTACTTCCTAAATTGTTTATACGTGTTTGATTGTGTATTAAAATGTACATTTCAGTACTAAATAACTTCGCTGACGCTTTGAATAATTCATTATTCATAAAAGTGCTGCTGTAAGCATTGAACACCACGTTAACTTTGAACTGACTAAACAATACTGACCTGGTAATTTTGAAAATGTAATACATTGTCAAAAGCCTATTTAAATGTAGTCCAGGTCAGTTTTTGACAAATATTGAAGCTATATGATCAAAATGTTCTTTAAGATATGCAATGCTTACTTTGTAAACATAAATGTTATGCCAATAAGCTTGAACTCATCATGTGAACACCACATATCAGCCATGTTAATTAGTCTCGTCTCCAATTGTCTTATAAACACCCTGCTATGCGTTTGGCTACGAATATGTAATGAAGGTACCGACATACCCAGTCATGCACTGTTTGTCAATTAAAGCAATTAGCAACCAATATACCTGATGAAGTCTAAGTAATGATTTTGGGGTAATATATCTCAGTAGTTTTGGTAATTCTCCAGCCGTTTCATATTATTTTTATATCGTTTCTCCCGGGGCGAGGATCCAATTATTTTTATTTAAATAACGAAAATATATTTTTTAATACTGTTTCATATTTTAAAAGTGGCACTGAAACGGATCGTTCTCAATTTAATAATTAGTATAGTCTCTGTTTATGCCAACATTTAATTATCAACCGGCATCGGTTTTAGTGTATCCTTTAAATTACACCTGGGAGTTGGATGTTGTTTGTCCCATGTTTTTCAAATAAAGTATACGTTAGGAATTACACCTTGTATCTCTTTCGTGCTTGTATTTTGATCCTTTTTTCTCCGACATTGACATAAACGGTAAAAAAACTTGGATGATTGAGGTGGGGGTGGGGGTGTCGGGGCGTCGGGTGCACCCCGCACCTGGTTCCGCTTTTGTTACCGTTTGACACACCTAAACCAAACGAATATTTGCCATATGTACCATGATCAAATAATTTCATAGCATTGCTTGTGTGCGTTCTCATATTCTTTTAGCGGAAAGAATATCGTGCATATTAATATAATGTTTTACTGCATTGTTTGTATACCTTACATGTATTATGAGGCTTAAGTGCCGATATCCACTATAATAGCAATACATTATACTCGAAACAATCTATTCAATTTGTTGGCATTTATAAGAAGTCAATGTAGTATACTTGTAGAAACAATTTCTCTTATGTGTACCTCATAAATACTTCCACTCAGTGCTGCAACGCAACAAAAACACTATCCTAGACTGCCTCATTAAAACGAATTCTCTGAGCTCTCGTAAGTGGCACCAAAATGAAAACCACTATGCACGTGCGATTTACAATTCGTCCTGATCGTTTATTAATTGCAAGGTACTCTAAAACTGTTTATAGAATAAAAAAAAATCGAATTTATTAGAGTCATGTGTACTTCCAACAATAAACTGATTATGCGAAAAATAAAACAGAATGATTAAAACATGGATCATAATACTAAAAGATTTACGGTTATTGAGTTTTATGGATAAATATAAACGTATTGTCTGAGGAATATGTATACAGACTGATATTTTTCTTCTTATTTAGAGTGATATTTTGCATTGACAAGCAATTTGTGGCATCATTTGAATACAAATGTAAATACCCTGTTTCAATTAGCTTAAGGTATTGATTAGATGTATAAAAAAACTATAACTACAGAAATAAATATATAAAATCAATTTAAAAAGAGATCATTTTTAAAATGTAATACATTCATAGTCTTGGCGTACCCATTCGTAAAGAAAGTGAAGGCGAGTACACTTTATTACGTCTGAGTCTATCATTTTCTAATACTAAGGCTACCTTGGGCTGTGTAAAGCGTTCTTTCTTAGCCTCAATACTTGAACTCATTGGCCTTTGTGAAACTGAAACATTTGAATGCCGCATATTTGCCATGTTAGTTAGTGTCATCTCATAATGACTGATAAAAACTGCTAATGTCTTGGCTACACATAGCCGTACTTATTATAAAGGTACTGATAAACCCAATCGGGCATTGTCTTCATGCCTGTCAATTAAACCAATTAGCACCCGATACTTCAGATGGTTTGTAAATGAACTAATTTCAATTGTATATTGTACGATGTTTAAAATTAGCAGTCACGTTTCTTCTGAATTGTTATTCACCATGTTTACATATATAACCATCGAAAAAGTTAAAGAATGTGTGGTTTTCCGTATTTATCTTAAAGTGTAGTTTCAGAAATTACATTGTTGCAGGAAAAGCAACGGTATTTAATGCCGAATTTACTAAATATTTAAGTATCTCTGAGGCTGTTTTATATTTTGTTTTCTTTCTCATAAATATAACGAACGGAGGAACGAACAGACAAATATGTCTTAAAATAAAAGGCTTTCGTCCCATAACATATTGCAATATAAATAAAATACAAAACACATACATATGTGAGCTGTATCTCGCGAGTACATATTAAAGAAAACATTAACGGTAAGTGAAAATAGAGTGGTTGATTTAATTTCGGAACGGTTTATAGGTCCGTGATTTGGGTTCAACTTGGGGATGACATTATATTACTGATCGTTTCCTTAACTGTATTACCAGTATACAAACTTAACAAATTATTTGGACAAATACCATCAAATCTACCACATTTGAAATATACATGGAACTCATCTTCATTAATTTTTATATCGTTCATTAAAAGACAAAAAATGCAAAAACGATCATTTCTTTCAATACTAAACACTTATATATGCAATTTGTGACTATAATTTCTTAATCCTGCAAATGACTTGCGTGATGAAAATAGTAAACTGATTCAAAGGTATCTTTCAACAATCAATAAGGTCTTGTAACATTAATACGTATCACAGCTTGAGAAGCTATTAACATCACCATTCCATACTGTCTACAACAATCAGTAATTTTCGTTTTAAAGTGGTACATAAATATATGTTTATCTCCAACATCCTTGGCATTCCAATTATCTAAGAGGTATTTCTTTAATACGAGTTGGTTAGGTAAACCTAACTTAATTGTCGAGGTTTTTAATCAACTTGTTTGAATTTCTTAGAAGTCTGTATATATTATAGTTTACACCAATATTTAAAACATTTTAAAACATAACAATATACAGTTGCCCAAGGCAACGCTATTATTTATAAAGCACAATCCTCCTAGAAAAAAAAATATTTACAAAATCAAAGCTGTACTTTTTAATTTTCTTACATTGCATCTTCAACCGTAGCGTAAGGTTAAAGGTAGTACGTTTCTCAAAGAGCAATCGCGCATTGTCGCATAGTTAACAAATATATCTGAATAAATATCAGTGTGTATTTTTCATAACTCTGAACACTATTTCATTACGAGAACTATGTTACCCGAATTGCGTTGCGTCGATCGTCAGTGGTTTTTTAACGGCAAGAATTTGTGAGATCATAGTTACATTTGTATTCGACAACTTGTACGAGGGATGAACGGTCATGCGATGATGAGTTGTGAGATTTGTACGTGTGTTTCTGCAGAGAAAATTTAAACATCAGTGTAGGCATTTCACAACAACATGCGTGTGAAGACATAAGGTAGACTTTATAAATACGACATCATGACGACATATTATCTACGACTTTTCGCAGAAATGAAGCGAGTTTTAAGCCTGCTGCAGTTTGAAAACAAAGAAATGTTATAAATTAGTTAATGATCAAAAACGTAATTTACGCGTCATTTGTTGGTATATATTTTTTGGCGTTGAAAGTTTGAAGTCATACAGGTCGACATAATAAGTAACTTAATAATTACGCATCAAATGCTGAATAAGTGGCGTTTAAAATGCATAGGTGCATTGCCTCTCTGTATCTAGTGGAATTGATATAGTATAGCTTGGGTTTTGAATACTCTCATGAGAGAGACAATTCAAAATATATTTTCATTATGACCTAATACAACTAAATAGGGTAATTATATTGTAGAAGAGTTTCACCTCAATTTTCCATTTCATTTTGAAGATACTTTACAAACAAATTACAAGTACGGTGCACATAGAAAAATCCAGGAGAGAAAAATCAACAAATGTTATACATCTCAAGCGATTAATATTGTTATGAACAGTTCACTCAGGAAATTGATGAACTCTACCTTAAATCAATATAAAAGAATTTCACACAGGTTGATGCAGCATGTTAACCGTTTATGTGAAGTTCCTTTTTCGATTGTCTTATCGTAATAAAGTGCATCGTTATGCAGAGATATTACAATATTTGATGGATTTCAGAGGATAAAGCACGACTTACTGACTGTTATTCAATTTATATTACATTTTCATGTTGAGGGTTTGATGAAGAATATTGCAGCTCACATTGTTGATTTGATGATTGTTTAGCTGGTATACATGAACTCCTCATTCCATGCTATATACGGAAAAATTATCTTGATTATTCAGTCTTTCAAAGATTGACCTTTTTCACATGGTAAAGCATCATTGATTTATCAATTTATAATGTTTCTTACGTTTTTTGTATATGATTTATTCTTGTTTTAAACACATATAACAAGTACAGTTTGCCTTCGGAATATACAAAATAAATCAGTAAGTGCAGTTCCCTGAGACTAATTTAAGCTGTAATGAATTCCCTAATTCACATGCAGGCCACGACTTGGTACAAGTCAGTTCACTTTCCGGCCATTAAGCGTAACTGAGTCAACTGTCTCTCCGATATCGAACGTCAGAGACTTGGCGCTCTTCACGGCTGATGACGTTTTCGTCAACGTATCACCGTCCGCCTAGAACACCTTGGTCTTTCCGTACTCGTTGGACAGATACTTGTGAGCGTACACTCGCTTATCGTATGAAATACATGGAATAATAGCGTTTATTACATGATTTCCGGTAGTAAATATATACTTAGCAGTGAAATGAAAATAATAATTCACTGTTTGAAATTCACTTGCTTTATAGTAAGATCACAATATATTTTACCTCGTAAAAAATAAAAGTAAATATTTCAGTCGTTGCATAGCTTTTAATGCTCACTTGGTGTTTTATACGATCTTACACTGAAACAAACAATTCTTTTTGTTGCCCTTTATTTAATATGTTGCTTGGTGTGTTGAATGCGAATGAAATACTACAGTGCAAGTCTAGTTCCATATATTTAATATATAGGCTCTCCCCGATCAGATACTTGTGGGCTTACGATAGATTTTGAAGGGAAAGGCAATGTAAATAATACCGTAAATGTTTTCTTTAATATGTTGCTTGATGTAATCCGTGTCCCGACACGTCAGAAACACAAACAGAAGGAATTATACAGTGACATTTAATAATCTGTTTTGCAAATCCTGGCAATGAAAGTGTTTCTTATCATTAACTTGCGACGTATTGAGCTGCGGTCACTTCACATGTACAATAAGTCAGAAGAAGCGAGAATAATATCTATAATAAACATTATCACATTGACACATCTAACGAAATGGGAAACATAACGTGAACATTTTTTTTCATATTTTATTTCGTTTTAACACACATGGTCATAAATAGCAGCTAAAAATGGCACGCATATCAATATTATCATTATGATGCTTAACTGCATTGCTTGTATACCTGAGGGGTTTTATGAAACTATAAAGACGATTTCCTCTATAATGGCAATACATCATGCTCAAAACATATTCATATTGCAAGAAGTAAATGTAATGGGTACCTCTTAGACTCTTTTTTTGATGCTGCAACACAACACAGTGTTCTAGACATCCTATGAAGACGAGTTCTCTGAGCTCTCAAAGTGGCACCAAAAAATGAAAACCACTTCACATGTGCAATTTACGATTCGTCCTGAGTGTTTATTAATTGCAAAGTACTCTGTTTTATGGAATAAAAAATGACAATTTATTAGAGGCATGGAAAATGAACTTTCCCTTATTAACTGGTTACGCGAAGAACAAAACTGAAATGTTTCACAACACGGATTATCATACTAAACGATAGAAAGTGAATTAAGTTTTATTGAGAAATATAAACGCATCGTCGGTGGAATATGTATCAAAATTCATATTCTTCTTGTATGGAATATTTTTCATTGTCACCCTGACTAAGCTAGCTTAGGGTATTGATAACATGTATAAAATAACTGAAGAAAGAAAACTGATCTTTTTTTCTTAATACGCCTTTTCCACACACAGTGATATTTAAACTCATTTACAACCAAGCGAACATTCTAACCAGGCAACGCTGGTCAACGGTGAAGACGAAATTAGAGAATGGAAATTAAGGGGCGAAATAGAAGGTCAAATCAGAGATCAATCAGTTTGAAAACGAAACGTCGAATATATTTTAAAAATACTGTCATTGCAAGTGATGGATTCATAATTAAATAGCACGTGAACCTTTTCAACGAAAATGTTAAGAATTTTTTTATCAAATTGAATGAACACCACAACAAAACCTTATTTTAAGATAACAGTATATTTTCCATCTTATAAATAAACGATAATTTTTAAAATATAACACATTTTTAGTATTGCCGAAAAAAACTCTTGGCTACACAAATGTAATATAGGTACTAATAGACCAAATCAGGCATTATCTTTATGCCTATCAATTTAACTAATTAAAAATCAAAACTTCTGATAAAGTCTATGTTAATGAACATGACATATATCGTATGCGCTGTTAAAAAAATCAAGTCACGTTATTCATCATGCTCAAATAAATACCCCTCTAAATATATAAAGAATGTCTTTTTTCCGTGTTTATCTTATAGAGTAGTTTAAAAACTGACATTGTTGATGCAAGAAGCGCCTCGGGTTTTAAAGCCCTGTTTACTTAATAATTGATTTTCGCCGAGTCTTTTTCAGGAAAGCTGAACTCGTTTCACTGGTAAGTAAAACAATCATATACTGAATATAAAGTGCGGAGAACGTGAATATGGTCAAACTTTTTGAATTCTTTTTTTTAATTCAAGCGTATGCAAAAAGCAATTCATACAGCTATACATGGAAAACGTCTGTCATGTATATTAAAATATCTTTCATATAAAAAAAAAAATATGTTTTGCGATTTTCTGATATAGAATAATAAAGAAAAAAACAAAAAAAGATTTGATTAAAAAGAAAAGATAAAAACTGGCTTTCTAAAATGTATTATATATCTGATGATTATAAAGGAAAAGCCCATTTTTGCAAATGGACATTTAGTTTATCTTTCATGATAGCTATTTCACGTTTATTCCTAATAAAACATTTTTTTAAATTTAGTTCAATTCTAATATATTTTGAGTGAAGAAAGCGTTTCAATTCATTCCACAGGTCTTGTATGATATAACACTCCCAGAACATGTGGTTTATTGTTTCCTCAAAGCTGAAACACAAGTTGCATAGACTAGAATTGCATAATTTGCATTTAAATAGATATTTATTTGTTGGTATAATTCTGTTGATTATCTTAAACTGAAAGGCTCGTATTCATGTGTCGATTGTTGCTATATATGGCAGTGAATATACTTCCTTCCAATTAAGTGTTTCGTTAAAAGAGTTTTCCCATATATATTGCGGTATATCATTGATAAGTTGTAGATACTTCAAATAGTCACCATTGGGGATTTCGTATAGAACTTGCATGTTATCAAATGAATAGAACTTCTTAAATCTAAAATCGACGATATGTGTGAGATAGAGTATCCCCTTATCGTGCCATTCTGTAAAATATATTGTTTCATTATTACATTTTAATTCGGAGTTGTTCCAAATTATTACTTTTCTTTTGTGTGTGTTCGCTTGCTTCTTTGTAAGCATGCTCCAAGATGTAAGGATGTTTTTAAACAAAAAAACGTTATGACTACATAAAATGTTAATATCGTTTTAATACAGATTACAATCAAATATGATATTTCCACCCTTTTTGTAAAGTATTTTATTAAAAAATATTTTCCATTTCCTATTGATCTTTTAATCCAGCTTGATTTCATAGCTTGTATAAATATTCTTAAATTCGTGAGACCTAATCCCCCATTTTCACGGTCGAGGTATAACTGTTCTCGTTCAATTTTGTCAGGTTTATTTTTCCATATAAAAGCAAAAATTGATTTTGAATTTTTAAATTCTATATCCATACTTTGATATCGAAATGTGTCTGTGTCTGTGTCTCGCAATGGTCAAGAAAGAAAGACAAGAGAAGGCAAAGGTGACCAAAGTTTGAATATTCAAGAAGCTTGATTTGAAAGTGCACTATGACTTAATCATCGGTAGTTATTGGATTATTTTCAGCTCTTAACGTCTACTTCAGGTACAAACTTTGCCTTCAGCTAATACATTAATTTAGTTCCAGCCTCTTAGACTCCCCATTGCTTGTTTTCCTATAAAAGGTAAATAACATGACAGTCACAAATAAGAGGTAGTTTCAGTTTCCGGACATAAAGTGGGACTTACTCAATAGTCTCCACTTGTTTAAACGTCAGCGACTTGGCCCTCATCACGGTTCACATCGTAAGTGTCCACGTATCACCGTCCTCAGAAAACGTATTGGTCACGACGGACACATCGCATAGATACTTATGAGGGTCTGCCATTAACAGTCCATCACCTTAAGATGGCAGCAAAGGATATAATACCTTAAAAAAAGTTTACTTAATTGTTGCTTAACAAGGTACAAATGAAGTTCATCTTCGGAAGTGTGTGTGTGTGTGCTGGGGGTTGGGGGGGACACCCATAACGCAAAGGGAATTGTACCATAAATTGACATGTGTATTGCATTGTTTGTGTGCTCTCTCATACTAACTATTTTGATACACTTCTGGAAGAATGGACAGCGGAAAGAATATCGTGCATATCACTATAATGTTTGATACAACGTTACATGTATATGTAAGTGTTATGACGATTGCCTCTAGAATGGCAATACATCATACTCAAAAAGTATTAATTTCGTTTGAGTTGATAAGAAGCCGCTGTTGTTAATTGTTTTCTTCATTCCTATAGGTATATATTTTTCATCCAATGCTGCAACCAAAAAATACAAAACATCAGTTAGTTTTTCTTGACGGCTTCTTCCGAGTGTTTACAAAAATGACAGCCTCTTCACACGTGCGATTTACGAGTCGCCTTGAACGTTTATTAATTGCATGGTACTCTAAACGGTCTAAACAACAAAATGTAGTATTTATTAGAGGCTAGAAAAAAATGAGTTTCCACTAGGAATAAAGCAGAAATGTTTCACAACATGGATCATAATTCTAAACGATTTACGGTGTATTGAGTTTTATTGAGAACTATAAACTTATCGTCGGTGGAATATGTTTCCAAACTCATATTCTTCTTCTTCTTGGTTGCCAAGGAAATATCTTTCATAGATAAGCAATTAGTGTAATCATCGTTTTAGTAACCTGTTTTAATGAACTAAGAGTATTGATGAGATTTATGAAAAGTTACACCTGAAAAAGCTTATCTGAATTGTTCGTACATCATGTTTTGCCATGAGTGCCTTTTCAACCCGCAAACAATTACAACCCGGTGAGGTTTTTAACAAGAATATGGATATTGACAAGAGAAGGCGAAACAAAGGAATTGAAATAAACGGGCAATATAACTAGAAACGATAGCTGAGATGCATTAAAGGCATAACATTATTCATTGGGTGGGATCGAGTACTCGTTTACACGTTTAACGCCCCAATGAACAGCTTTTGGTGACCGATCGAAGGCGTTGATGTAAATGTAGTCTGTCTTTGCTGTTTTATGGCGTTCTGTCTGTCGTTTTTTGTCTGTTAGGATTTAACATTGTTCCTCTAAACAAGGTATTCGTTAAATGATTGGTGAATATGCTTGTCCATGTAGTTTCTATTTTATCATTTATAAACCAGATAAGGATAAATGAAATAAGGTGTTGAACACAAGAGCATGGACGACACGAGGGTTTCATTTTGCTTAAACACATGTCATTAATTTACAGGTACACCCAGTCAGGCATTTTCTGCATGCTTGTCAATTAGATTTATTAGATTTATTAGCAACCTTTATTTCTAACCAAGGCTATAGGTGCTGGTTTGTTAATGAACTAATTTGTTAAAATTAGCAGTCATATTTCTCCTAAATTGTTATTCGCCATGTTGTTTTATGATAGCGTGCATATCCATATCTGTAAAATCATGAACTCATTGTACTATTTTTTAGCTATCTATAGCATAGAGTGCTTTCATATTTTTGACATTGTTAGCACAAGAAGATACATGGTATTTGAAAGCACAGTTTACAAAACATTTAAGTTTATTTTACCCTTTTCTTTGGCAAATCAAACGAAATGGTTAATGAATATAATGTAGAAACGCCCTGAGGTGGCACAAACATGTTTGAAGTACATTATATGAAGGTCAATATCTCTGTCGAACTATGGACATTTAAGGAACATATAACACTAAGTAGAATAGTGCTGAAATACTGAAAATGAAAAGTGGACAACGTGGATATTTTCGAACTTGGACAATCCTTAAGCCAAATTTTCAAAGTGAAATGTGCTGGCTATTTTCCACAAATGGTTACGGTACTAAGCCAAACTCAATGCTAAATCCCTAGCGGATCTTGCACTAGCATCCGCCCCCCCCCCCCCCCGCGTCACCACCCCACCTAAATTTTTCCCAATTTATTTTCTTAGTTGAATACTGGAGAAACAAGAATTAAATACGCCATAAAAGACACCATTTCGGACTATAGTTGGTCAAAATTGTTCACCCAATTCCCCCTGGCCACACCAATATTTATTTGTTAAAACTGTTTTTTAACAAATAAATATTGATCCTGAGGAAGGGGCCAAAACCTAAAGATAACGCCCCAAAGGTACGCAACCTCTAACGTCAAATCCTGGATCCCCTCCTGTAAATATTAAACAAAATGCTCTAAAAAAGAGTAGACAAGGTGAAAACTCTAGAGCGAAAAGTGCACGATCGCTGGTTATCGAACTTGTCTTACAAATCATTGTAATAATTGAATAAAATATCTGGACCAGACATGAAAGTCTGACGATCACACAGTGGCGATGACATGATTCCTATTTGTTAGCTATTCCATGCGTTTTTCGAATGAATCAGGGTTGTGGTTACCAAGCCGAGCAAGTGGTCACCAAGCCGAGCAAGTGAATTATCTCCGGGTTTTCTAATTACCAAAACAAAAAACAGGACATCTCTTTGTTTAGGCCATAGTGGTTGAACATAAGTATAGATTATTCCCAATTGTTGTAAGATAAATATAGTTTAAACTAAATGAAATACTATTTTTGTAATTTTATTTATTTAGCGTACAACATTATAAATCACATTACAACATAATGCTTAACGAAGCAATGCTAACCAATACAGTTTAGACACTGAACACAGTATAAAAAGTAACATATTAATTGAAGTAAGGCCTTTGTAGTTTGATCAACCAGACACGTTGAATTTCAGTTAAAAAGCATTGCGTTGCATGTGGCAGCTATATATATAATTGCTACGTTAAGTTGAATCAGGTATTGTTTTTCCTAGAACTGTTTATAATAAGGTATTTAAAACACAAGCAGGCCGTCAAAATAATTAAGATAAGGAATGGCTTTAATTGGTCACGATTTCACAAATGTCCGTATACATGTCTGTCCGCCTCCAGTCAGAGTCTGAAAAAGAAACACAAATAAGTCGGAAAAACATAAATAAAGCAATTAAACTGACGTTATAACCAGCTTCACCGTCCAGATCAAGTTTCAGCATGCACCAGTATTCGGCATAATTCGAACGACGTCAATTTTCAAAATGACGTTACGTTTTCTTTTCTGAAAACCTTTTCCATTTCTTGGCTGAAAATGGGCCAATTTTCGACTGATATTATTATTGCTCAAAATCATAAAATAAAAATGACATTATAACCCGCTCTCGTACTTTGTCGTAACGACTCTATAGGCAGATTTAATACGGCGGTGCGAAATGCAATAAATAAAGTTACAAGTCCACTAATATGCTATACGGTGTAAGGCAGATTTACAGCAATGCAATACGGAGTTGCAAGATTCGTACGAAAGGTTTCTGAACGGCGAATTAAACATTCTTGAAAAACCTTCCCTGACAATATGCGAGCAATGAAATAAGTTTGACTTAATGAATCTGACGTCATTGCGACATATCGTGGACTTCCCCTAACATGTAAAGCGTCTTTTAAACCTGCCACAGCTTCTAGCAAACGTCGTGCTAGATAGTGACAATTTGGTAAAATAATGAATTCGATGGGATTAAGGTAGAGGGGAAATAATGATCAAAGCATTTTACGAAAATATACCTTGACCTCTAATTGTTGTTTTAAACTATGAAGTCAAGACTATCGTTCAAAAGCCCTGCAGTCATGCCAAACTAATTAAGACTGTTTCAAACATCATATTGTAAATAAGCTGCGTTTAAATTACACAGCTGTAGTGTCCCTTTTAATTAAAAAACTATATAAGCATTAAAACTAACCCAGTTTACAAAAACAGTAAACATATTGAAATCTCACGCCATTATCATGGTAATGAACAACACGATATGGAAAATGATTAATTCGACCGTGAACCATTGTAACAGTTGGTCATACGCGTTGAGCATGTCTTTCGCGTATGTTAAGAGCGTTTGACATACGTATATAATGTAACATTTGATGGAAATCAAAGGATTAGGCATTACCTATCACGGACTGTAATTAAATCGAGATAATCTTTTCGTGTTTATGGTGCGATGAATAATATTAGAGTTAATATTGTTGAATAAAACATGAAAGAGTTGTTAAGGAATCAGAGCCTCATGGACATTTTAAATCGATTAACGATTGAAACGAATCAAATGGGAATCCTAAAGAACGTTTCTGCTTCAATTCGTTAATGAAAGCCAGTCTTTAACATCAAACAAGACATGTAGAATTATATAAATGTAGGTTTTCTGTTTTGCATTCTATTAAAATATCAACTTATGTAACGTAATATTCAAATAAGAATGACGTCATACCATTGTAAGTTTGTCTCCAGACCCCTGCCGCACGTGCTGACATTCGAAACCATCTCCGGACTGCTTCTCTACGAGTTTGTCCCCGTCAACCGAAAACGTCATCTGTAGTTTTTCAAATAATTGTTAAACAGACAGACGATTTTAATTTAAAAAAGCTAATGACGGCGTCGATTATTTACAATGATATAGGAAACTTATGCAATGTAAACCTGTTTGTTTCAATATAGTGTGCTGCATCTGACATTTTGGTTTGTGAATATGTATTGCTCATTCTATGCAATATACGCATAAACTTAACTTGATTATATAGCCTCTCAAAAATGACCGTGTATTCACATGGGAAAGTATAATTTATTTATTGTTAAAAATTCTAGTAATCTTGATTTTGTTTAATAATTTAAACACCAAACAACAGCAAATACAAGTGCGGTCTTTAGTTAATACAGAAGTTGTCAGTTAGTTCAATACTCTAAGACTACCATTCGGTAGTATGCACTCATGACCAGGCAAACCACGACTAGATATAAGTTAGTTCATACCTTCACATTTCGTCCATCAAGCGTGACTGAATCAATGGCCTCTCCCAGTTTAAATGTTAGCGACTTGGCTCCCATCACGGTTGACGACGTCATCGTCCACGTATCACCGTCCGCCGAGAACTCCTGGGTCATTCCGGAACCGTCGGACAGATACTTGTGAGCGTCCACCCGTTTATCGTCACCCACTCCTAAAGAGAAACCACGGATAATAACAGCGTTGTAATTTAATGCCTGATATTTAACTAGTTGCTATCCCAAATCCGTTCCAACATATACGTATGGAAGTGCGCTCTCTTATCGCCTCTATACCTTAAGGGAAACACAAGACATCGAAACATGTATCTAAAATGATGCTTTTCTAGTTGTTTTTCACCAATCGCCCTAACAGATACTTATTGGTGTCAGTTCGCTTATCGTCCGACACACCTTTAGCGGAAAGCAAATGAAGTGTATTTTCTTTTGATCTTTAATATGTTGCCTGACTGGTACATGGAGGTAATACCCGATCAGAAACATTAAGAAGCTGGTGGAGAACATTATATTGCTTATTTAATAGTCAGTTTTCCAAAACTTGAGTATGAGGGTGATTTTTAGCGTTAATATGCCAGGTTCTGAGCGTCGACTTGCATATCATGCCGTCTAATACACCTTAAGTGAAACGCAGCAAAAATAATTGTATGGGGTCGTAAAATGAACCTATTTTTTATACTGCAATGCTCGCGCGCGTAATCAAATGTTGAAACTCATATCTAAATATTGACAGCAGCGGAAATATGTCACTAATGGACACAAGTTAAAAAGGTATATGCAATTATATTGTCTATTTCCCTTGCAATGGCAAAACATTATACAGACAACCTATTCATTTTGTTGGCGTTTATAGAAAATCAATCAATTTAAGTTACTTGTAAAAATGATTTTGTCTATTTGTAGGTGTTAATTTTTCAATGCTGCAACAGATCTCTAGACTGTCCCCCTAAAACAAATTCACTTTTCTCAAGTGACCCCAAACATAAACTGCTTCGCACGTGCGATTTACGATTTGTCCTGGGCGTTAAAAATAAAGGTTTTTGTTAGAGGAAAAGAATAAATGGGCTTCAAATAAAAACATTTGCGAAAATTAAAAGCAGAAATGTTTCTCAAAATGGATCATAATTCGAAACAATAAAGGTGTATATTAAGTTTAATTGAGAAAAATAAACTCAGCGTCTGTGGAATATGTTTCCAAACTCAAATTTTTCTTCTTTTCGGTTACCAAGGGAATGGTTTCCTTGATTAGCAATTAGTAGCATTCTTGGTTTTAGTAACCAGTTTCAATTAGCTTCGGTTATTGAGTAGATGTAAAAATGATAACTCCAGAAATGCCTTTTCAAAAGTATTCTAATATTGCCAAGAATGGCTATAAAGTTGTTAATTTATACTGATTTATTGTTTAAGCTCGATTACTGAATATGAACTAATTCGGTGTCCGTTTAGAAGGCTGAAACCATTAGTAAAAATGAGGAATTCAGAAATACCTTTTCAATTTGCAACCAGGCTTTTAGTTTATACTGATTTATTTTAGCTCGATAACGAAGATTGTTAAATGCTGATATAAATCAATTCCGAGTCCATTTACAGGGCAGACACCAGTACTGGCGTCCTTTTGGAGAGGCTATAAAACAGACAACTTCAATCCACTAGACCCCTCTTATCATCTTAAAGCGTATTTACATTCCGGTTTAAAATCTAACCCGACATTGATGGCAACATGAAAGACTGATAAGGAATCAAATGGAATGGACAAAATAACAAGAGAGAAACAAATGAATTTGAAACAAGATAAGAAGAACGAAAGCATAAGGACATGGAAGAAATGTTAAACACGGAATGTGCTACTATAGAGTGTGTGTATACCACATGATAAATTGCGGCATACAAGCGTCGTCGGAATGTAACACTTTGCTTCGTATGAAGACTTTAAACAAAGATGTCTTTATTATTCCTTCACCATCTTAAAAGCGGTCTTCGCCGCTTACCCCCGCCTTCGGTCGTTTACCAGAGTTTGATTGAGAGTTTAGTTTCTTAAAACACTTCGACAAACCTTTTCACGAACTGCCGCCTGATGCACACCTATAAAACATTATTTTAGAAACAGGATTGTCGAAGAGTTTTAGGAAATCTCATAACCTAATCAAACTCCGGTAATAAAACAACAAAGGCGGATTTTTAAACGGCATAAACTGCCCTTTGTTTCATTTAAAATGGTGCAGAAATAAAAAAAAAGTTATTGTTTTTTTAGTCTTCATTCGAAGCAAAATGATACCTCTCGACGTAGCATTTATGTCGTAATTTATCACGTGGTATACACTCACTAACAATAGGGTAATATATGATGCATCGGTGCGGAATCGACAACAGCGCTGCTAGCGAATGGCAATGCTCGTCCATTTTCTTTAAATCTTTGAAGGGGCACAGAGAGGTTGATGCAATTGTTTCTTTTATTTTTAGGAATTATCACGGTTAACTCACCATCTTGATAACAGAACAACAACATAAGATTTAAGTACAGATGATAAAATTTAAGCCATAATAAATGATTTTTACTTACTACGTGGCCACACATTCTCTAGTTAAAAAGCACCAAAATATCGCTAATATTGGAATCTGTACCTAAAACATTTTATGTTTGTTTTAATAAAAGACTTAGGCGAGGCTGACAACATTTTGTTTGGATATAAACTTATTAATGAACAATGCATCAACCGTTATTGGGCACCTTTAAAATGAAATCAGCAACGATAACCTCATACTCCAACTCATCAAAAAGTACATTTATATTAATTAGTATTACAGTAATGACAAGCGAGCTTCTATGACCATTATTTCAGCTGTCAATGCCCGTACGGTTGTGTTAATGTACTTCCCACACTCGTATAATGGTCTGTCACTAAGCGTAGTCACTTGGTCATTACATATTCATATCTCTTTTATTTATTATGGGTCCTAATGGAAATATATAAACGATGTTGCATACATGTATAATTGATTTGATATCATGTTAGGTTATTAGGTTATTTAATCGAAACTGGATACGCTCACATTTTGATGACCAAGCAATAGCATGCAGTCAGTATTTCAAGAATTGCAGTAAATATGTTTTCTTAGGTATGGCTGGAATCTGGCATTAGCTGTGCAGTTTATTACACATAGGCATGTTAGCTAGTTTCATGATAAATTGACTTTAACAACATTAATGCAGAATAATCTAAGAAATTCTGAATGTTTATTTAAGCAATTCCGATATGAGTAATGCGAATGCTCGCGAGTAAAATTTAGCATACATGCACTAAGTAGTTTAGTAGAAAAAGGAGTGTTTTCCGACCAGTATCAATCATATGAAACATTCTGAAGAAGAAGGAATATATATTGTTTCATTTTGTGAACAAATATAATATTTTTCATTATAAGTATTAATTGTAAATTTTCATTATAAGAAAACGTGAACAGAAAGATTATATTAGATATAAAAATGAAATTATTTGAATTATTCTGAAAATATTGATTGTACCTATTCACATTAAATGCACATATTTGTTCAACCAGATTCATAGTAAAAGTCAGGTATTGACCGAGATTTCACGGAGACTACTGTAAACCCATGGTATAAGTGAAGCTGTTTGTGAACAATAAGACAATAAAGACAATAAACACAACAGCAACCGCATCATTAATGTCAAGTAGCGAGTCAAAAAGCTCGTTAACGTCAAACTTACCAATCGCTTTCATATATTCTTCAAAGTTTTCCGATTTTTCTATCTTCCATTTTCCAACAACACTAGCCATTTTTTTACGATAAATGAAGAAAAAGTCCTAAATATTTTAACTTAAAATCATACACCTTTTAGTAATTAAATCACGTCTGTTTCAGAACAATGTTCCGGCAAAATAAAGACCAGGCAGTAATTCGTTAAACGCGCAAGGCGGAGTCTAGAACGCTATCCTCTCTATTTCCACAAGCCAACTGTTCAGATATTTATACTGGAAGAAGCGTCTGGTATTTGAGGCATACCTAAGCGCTGTCATGACCAATACTCGGAGAATATGTCTTAATCATTCGAGAATTACCATCAACAGCGTTGACAGGCAGGAGTATGTACCCTTGTTTTTTAATTAGTCTTCGAAAATATTGAACACCAATTTGAATGCACTCTTCAGAGGTCATATACACATCTTCCCTTTTTCTATTTAAACTAAAAGCTAGACTTGAGTAAAATATAGAACATGATTCTGACAGCAAGAAAATAATTCTTCAATAAATTAAGTCTTCACATGTGACATAGTGGAATAATAATAATAATAATAATAATAATAATAATAATAATAATAATAATAATAATAATAATAATAATGATGTAAATAATAATAATAATAATAATAATAATAATAATAATAATAATAATAATATAAAAAATAATATTCGTCGTTGTCATCATTATTTATATTATTAATGTACCAATATCATTATTTTACACAGAAAATAAAGCACTTTTTTCCAGAAACAAGATGTAAGAGTAAAACAAATTTAAAGGTATGCAATATATAAAGGTGTTAGCAACAGTGTTAATTTTGGATACCTGAGTGCCCGAACACTGTTGCTGATAACTTATAAGTAAAATAAATGACCATATACTACCTATACTAATTGCACTTTGTTTTAATGTCGTTAAGTACAACTGAAATCGGTCATAAAACTAACTTTTCTCTCTCAAATGATATATATCTACATACATGTATGTACCACATAACTGTATTGAGACTAGGTTATTGGAATAAATTATTTCTTCCTATATAGAATCATCAATATAAAAACAACTCATAATATAACTAATACGTTCTATTAATATAAACAATGCAAAAGCTAGAGAGTATCATTGCAATTAAAGTCCAGGATAAGTAATGCAATGGAAAGTACACGACAAGCCTAGACACATGCTGTAATTTTGTTTACGTTGATAAAAACACAGAAACTAACCAAAATGCATTCCTTGGCATTTTTTCCAGAAGATTTAGGAGTGCAAAGATTGCTCATACTGTCCTCACCCAACAATGATGTATCCCACACGAGATGCAAAACATGAACATGCCACATTGTTTTTCTGAAGTTGCTGTATGGCTACAGAGAACTACTTTAAGACTTAAATTAGCTGACATCATTTAATTTATTAGAAATTAATTCCTTAATGTTACAGATAATACTACATGAAAGGAGAAATAAATGCCAATCTTTTATAAAATCACGAAAAATTTAAATGCGCAGTATGCGCGGGCCATGTGTCACGATACGATGATCCTGCATTACTCAGAGAAAACCACGACCAGGGGAGAAGTAGTCCAGAGAGAGCCCATTATCGCTCAAAATTTACCGAGAGAAACAAAACACAATCGGAAACATTTTAGGCTTCAAAACCATGTACTATTTTTTTAACATTTGATCAAATAATTAATCGTCTTTCATATTAGATAATGCCATGAACGAATGCTCCAATACATTCAAGCTGTGATGTTGGTATAACCCGGAACGATAATACACTATGCTATTGTATAAGTATTTATGTCATAGTTATTAAAAACAAATAGTTCCATATGTCTAATATAGAAAACACGGTTATCGTTCAAGCCGTGATGTTGGTATAACCCGGAACGATAATACACTATTCTATAGTATAAGTATTAATGTCATAGTTATTAACAGCAAATAGTTCCATATGTCTAATATAGAAGACACGGTTATCGTTCGAGCCGTGATGTTGGTATAACCCGGAACGATAAGACACTATTCTATAGTATAAGTATTAATGTCATAGTTATTAACAACAAATAGTTCCATATGTCTAATATAGAAGACACGGTTATCGTTCGAGCCGTGATGTTGGTATAACCCGGAACGATAAGACACTATTCTATAGTATAAGTATTAATGTCATAGTTATTAACAACAAATAGTTCCATATGTCTAATATAGAAGACACGGTTATCGTTCAAGCCGTGATGTTGGTATAACCCGGAACGATAATACACTATTCTATAGTATAAGTATTAATTTCATAGTTATTAACAGCAAATAGTTCCATATGTCTAATATAGAAGACACGGTTATCGTTCAAGCCGTGATGTTGGTATAACCCGGAACGATAAGACACTATTCTATAGTATAAGTATTAATGTCATAGTTATTAACAGCAAATAGTTCCATATGTCTAATATAGAAGACAGGGTTATCGTTCAAGCCGTGATGTTGGTATAACCCCGAACGATAAGACACTATTCTATAGTATAAGTATTAATGTCATAGTTATTAACAGCAAATAGTTCCATATGTCTAATATAGAAGACACGGTTATCGTTCAAGCCGTGATGTTGGTATAACCCGGAACGATAAGACACTATTCTATAGTATAAGTATTAATGTCATAGTTATTAACAGCAAATAGTTCCATATGTCTAATATAGAAGACAGGGTTATTTGCATCACAAAATAGGAAAGCCTAATCCAGTATTGAAAGCAACATGGATCTGCGATTACTGGACTTCCGCCGATATATTGGCCCACACGTGCCCGTTGACCTTGCAGTCTGCGTCCGAGACGCATGACAGACTGGAGCGTGCCTGGAGGAAACAGATCAAACGCGAAAACGGAAACACCGGTGGACAGGAGGGGGACACTGAAATCGAGGAAGGTTACAACATAGTTGATGGCATCATCTGGGTTCAAACCCTGAACACGCCATACTGAAGGAAATTGCAACATTTGGCTAGCTCCCTTGTCTAGCACCCGGTATTCGGAGAGTGGTGTTTGGATGAATGTCCAACCGTACAAGCGTAAGGCTTTGACGCAAATAAACCAGTTAAAAACCCAGTGAACTCGTGGTCCAGTGACCTCGTGTTCAACTGAGGGTCCCATGGCGGTAATCCCATCATTTATGGATAAAAATGTTTGGATTCTTGTGTGCTGTTTCGTGGTCTTTGTAAGTTATTTCGTTGGTGAGTTTGTGTCTTTAGTTCACAGTCGTTTGAGCCCCGACCTTGTGCCTCTAAACTGGATTATATTTGAACGTTTGACAACCGGGCTAGAAACATTGCGTAAAGCTGCCTGAACAATTTTGTAGAACACTGGACTGAACGAACAAATAACATATACACAGTGTTCTAGCCTGCCTTTTAAAAATATTTCAATGAGTTCTCTAAGAGGCACCAAAATTAAAAAAAACAACAACAACAACACTTTGCATGCGCTATTTACGATTAGCCCTGATCGCTTATTAACTACAAGGTACTCTGTTTTATAGAATATAAAATAAAAATTTATTGGATGCATAAAAAATGAACTTCTTACTAATCAACAAATTATTCGAAGAATAAAGCATTAACGTGTCACAACATGGATCATGAAACTAAACGATTTAAACTGTATTCAGTTTTACTGAAAAATATAAAGGCATCGTCTGTGGAAAATGTATCCAAACTCATAGTTTTCCTCTCGTCTTTATTATTTTTCATTGTTCAGCAATTAATGTCATCCTTGGTTTTAGGACTGTGATTTAGCTTAGAGTATGAAAAGTAACTCTGAAAGAAATCAGGTCTAAATTGTCCTTAAGCCGACATGAATGCCTTTTAAACACACATTGACATCTAAAAACATTTCCAAGCAGACAAAGATTCTTACATTGCAAAGATAGTCAACAGTGAAGACGAAATCAAAGAATGGAAATGAACAGGCGAAATAATAAGCATTGATAGAGGTAAGGTCAAATCAGAGATCAATCAATTTGAAAATGAAATTTCAAATATTAAAAAAAAATACTGTCATTCCAAGTCATGGGTTCATCATTTAAAATGTTATTGTCAAATGAATAAACTAAAACAACAACCAATTTTAAGAGAACAGTACATTTTTTTATATGAAAAGGTAAACGATAATTTTGAAAATGTAATACATTTTGAGAATTGTCGGAAGGAACCTAACCAGTCACGTTTCTTCTTAATTCTTATTCATAATGTTCACATATATAATCCTTTAAATAGATGAAGAATGTTTGGAATTTTGTGTTTATTTTATAGAAGTGCCAAGGTATTTAAAACCCGGTTTGCTAAAAGTTTCTCCGAGTATTTTTTTTCAGAAAAGCTGAAATCATTTCTCTGGTAAAAAACAATCTATGAAAGCAATTGACAAAATAAAGTGGATAACGTGAATATGTTCACGGTATAACTTCCGCAAACAGTGCTGACAAGATAGATAACTATTGAACAATAATGCGTATAAAAGAGCAGATAATGCAAAGGGGTCAACTTCTGAATGTTCCAGGGATTGATTTTAAAGCTGCACTCTCACGTATTAAACGTTTTGACAACTTTTTTATTTTTTGTCCTGGAACGAGCCCATTTTTGCGAAAATCCATGCAAAACAGTTTTCTAAGACTGCTGATTAAAAATAAGATCGCAGATTTTAATATTTAAGTTCGAAAATTGATGTTTTATGCATTTTTCTTAAACCGTTAGTAACGGTTTAAACCATTAAACATTAATTTTAGAACGGAATTATGAACATCTGCGATTTGATCTTTGGCAGCAATCTTTTATCATTGGTTTACACATATTCACGCAAACAATTGCTCTTCCCAAGACAAAAAATAAAAAAAAAACTTGTCAAAACGTTCAATAAGTGAGAGTGCAGCTTTAAAGCGCACTTTTATTTTGCCAATAATCATTGTAATTATTTGGTAAACAATTATCTAGTTGGAGCGGACAAGAAAGTATGACGAAAGTTTGACGACTTGAACGATTCTGCAAGACCCAATGATGGTCACGTGATCTCATTTTGTCTTTTATTTTATGGAATTATCAATCATATCTGTAAATTTATTTTTGTAATTATATTGATTGATCGTACATAATAGGTCATACTAAACCACATTTCATAATAAGGCAATGCTATTACATACAGTTCACAGCGGTAAAAGCCTCAATAAATAAATGTAAAGCCTTTGATACAGTTTTTGATACATAGATTTCTTTTCAAAAGCAATTGTTACGTAAAGGTATATAAGGTTTTTTTACATAGAAATATTTTTATAAGCTACACAGGCAAGCAGTCAATATTAGTTTAATAGGCAATGTAAGTTCAAAAAGTTGAAATGCTATGTGACAACTTGTACGGGAGATGTACGGTAATGCGTTGTTACCTTGCGAGATTCGAGTTTCTGGACAGAGACATGAAATAGTTGTTGGGATTTCTCCAAAAAATGCGAGGGAAGACATTAGTTAGACTTTATCAATAAGACGTCATGGCGACATATCTTCGACTTCTCGAAGCGAGTTTGATATTTATGCAAAAAGCTACAGAAACATGCTCAGTAGCAAAAAGTTTAAACATAAACCCGGTTTAGTGGCAATGGGCAAACGCCAAAGACATGGAACACAAAATCACAAACAAGAAACATAGAACAGCACAAAACTCTACAAACAGCACAGTGCATAAATACCATACATATATAAAAATAATTGGTATGTTTATCAAGAATTGTTAGGTACCGCCTTGGAACGGTCAGTAAAATGTAAATTTACTGGGGGTTTAAACCAGGTTATGTGCACAAACCTCACTCTTATCCCAACAATCCTTAATAAAGATAAAACGCAAAAGGTAAATCTTATTAAGACTTGCTGCAGCTCGTAGCAAATGCATAACAGTATCACAGGGTCAGAACAAAATTAATTGCCTTGTGATTAAGACCAAACGTGATGAACGATCAAAAACGTAATTAACGAAGTGTACATGGTTCTTCTGACATTGTATCGCTATATCTAGACATTCTCGGTAAAGAGATTATTCATAACGTAACAACATAACTACATTGAATAGTCTGTAGGGTAATGAAAATAATAATGTGGGTTTTGACGATCTACATAGAGAAAATAGATGTCTTGTTCATTATGACTTTAATATAACTGATGTACACTACCAACCACGCATTATTTTGCAAACACAGCTTGATTCCTCATGTTTTACAGGTCTTTTATGTTTCATTTCAAATGTCTTCGTGTATGTGAAGAACGTTTGACATAATGCAATATTTGATGGAAATCAGAATATCAAGCTCGGCTTAACATGGACAGTAATTCCATCTATAAATTCTGTCAATGTTGAATGATGTTGATAATTTTATTAAAAACTAGTGCAGCTTACTTTGTAGTACCAAGCACGAATATTGTTGATGAGCTTGTTAATTTGTCTTTGCAGAGAACATCAAATACACACTTACAAAATAACTATATAATTTTGGGATGAGCAGTTGCATATCTAAACGCATCAAATTTGACGTATCGGCCAGTTAAAGCGAAACTGTCATTAGATAATGAAAAGATGCATTTAAAACTTATTGGCTTTCAATCAGATTTCAGATCATCGCATCGACAAACTAGACATGTAGAATTATACAAATTACATTTGTTCGGAAATAGATGTGACGTCATACTATTGTGAGAGTGTCTCCAAAGCTCTGGTTCGAAATCGTCTCCGGACTGCTTATCTAGATGTTTGTTTCGGTCAACCGAATACTCCTCGTCGGTCAGCCGAATACTCTTCGTGTAAGATTGAAATCATGATAAAAACACAAATCTACACACATATGAAGCATTACAACTACATCGGTGCATTGCGTTTTTAAATCTTATAACGCTTGACGTTTATTTCCTGGTATTTTGATTTCTATTATTCATGAAATATAGTTTTCATTTCATAGGATAAAATTGAATTATACATAAGTGAATGCAGGTCAAATGTTTCGCATTGCTTATAATAATTTATAAGTATTCTGAGTTGAATGCACTGAAATGTAAGGCATATATGATGTGCAAAATGTTGTTTCATCTCGTATCGTCTTCTTCAAGTACACATGTTGCCATCAGCTAAGACAGTATGTATCAGTTAGTTCAAGCCTCTTAGACTTCCAATTAATTATTCTGTCATAAATGGTAAATAACATGATAGTCACGAATAAGTGGTAATAACAGGCTCACTTTCCGGCCATCAAGTGTGACGGATGATTAGCTTCTCCTAGTTTAAACGTCAACGACTTGGCCCTCATTACGATTGACGTCGACACTGTCTACGTATCACCTTCCTCCGAAATCACGGATTCGTCGGACTGATAGGTATGAGTGTCCGTTCGCTTACCATCAGAATCACCTTGAGGTGGTAGCAAAGGAAATAATACCGTGAAAATATGTTTACAAAATTGTTGCTTGACCGCTACACATGTAGATCATCATTGGTCAGAAATGTCACAAATCAATGTGGAAATAGAGGGGTAGGGGTTAGAATGCTTGGTTCTGTGAACATTATCAGTTTTAATATGTTTTGCAAAACTTGACTATGAATGTGTACCAGCCTCATGCTTCAAAAACGTATTTATCGCCACCTGGCAATTTACGTGGTACAATGCACCTTAAGTGGCTACCAACAAACGACACAAACACCTTGAACATTCAACTTACTCGTAATTGAACGCTCTTTATCGTCCGACAACCTTAATGCGTTAGCGTTAAATACTAGCTATTTATTTTGCACTTTAATGTATTGTTTCACTGCATTGTTTGTGGGGTTCAATCTAATATTGTCTAGCACATAATAGGTATATGAAACTGTAATGACGATTTCCTATACAATGGCAATACAGTATACTCGAAACGTATTTATTTCGTTGACTTTGATAAGAAGCCGCTGTTGTTTATTGGTGCAACATCTTCTCAATTCCTATTGGTATCTCATATGTGTTTTTCAATCAATGCAACAAAACAACACAATACAAAACATCAGACAGTTCTTTTGGACTGCTTCTTCTAAGTGGCTGAACAAATGAAAACCTCTTCACACGTGCGATTTACGATCCGTTCTGAACGTTTATTAATTGCAAAGTACCCTAAAACTGTTTACAAAACAAAAATAGTATTTATAGGCATGAACAAATCATTTTCCACTAAAAACATTATGCGAAGAATAAAGCAGAAATGGTTCACAATATGGATCATAATTCTTAACGATTTACGGTGTATTAAGTTTTATTGAGAAAAAAAATAAACGCATCGTCGGTGTAATGTTTTCAAACTCATATTCTTTTTTCTTATCGGTTGCCAAGGGAATATTTTTCATAGATTAGCAATTAGTGTCATCATCGGGTTTAATAACCTGTTTCAATTAGTTTAGGGTACTGATTAGATGTATAAAAAGGAACACCTGAAACCGCTAATCTGAACTTTTATTACTTCTCGTGTTGCCATGAATGTCTTTTCAGCACGCAAAAATTACAACGCTGTAAAATTTCTAACCAGACTATGAATAGTGAACGGGAAGGCAAGACACGACAGAGGGAAGGCATGAAAGGCATAAAACATTTATTGGTTGGGATCGAGTACTCCTATACTGCTTCAAATACTTATGTGAAAACTACAGAAACAAGCTCAGTAGCCAAAAGTTTAAACATGAGCTCCGTATAATGGCACTGGGTAAACGGCAAAGACATAGAACATAAAACCATAGAAAGTCCTTTTTTTGTGACCGTTCCAAGACGATAACCTTAACAGATACTAATACTGATATTTTGATGGAGGTGTCGTCTGTATTTGTGGCGTTGTTTCTTTCGTTTTGTGTTTGTTAGGCTTTTACGTTGTTTCTCTTAACAGAGTATTCCCCGTTAAACGATTGGTGACTGGGTTTGTCCTTGTAGTTTTCATTGTATTATTATTAAACCAGATAAGAATAAATGAAGGAAAGAGATAAACGCCACGATTAAAGACGACAGACAAACGCGAGGATTTTGTTTGGCTTACACACATTCCATCAATATACAGCTACATAGCTACATGCAGTCAGGCATGATCTGTATGCCTGTCAATTAAACCAAACAGCAATCCATATTTCTAACGAAGGCTAGGTACTGGTTTGTTCATAAAACGTTAGCAGTCACGTTTCTCCTAAATTGTTATTCGTCATGTTGTTTTATTACAGCGTGAATTTTTATCTCTGTAAAACGATAAAACCATTCTTTATTTCTTAGTAATCTGTAGAGTAGTTTCAGATTTTGACATTTATTTGAGCAAGAAGTTCCATGGTATTTAAAAGCCCAGTTTACTAAACAATTAAGTGTTTTTTTTTGACAAATCAAGCAAAATGGTTAACAACTATATTGTAGCAGCGCCCCGAGGTGGCGCAAACATGTTTTATCTACAATATATCCAGATCAATATCATACTGTCGAACTATGAACTTTTAAGGACCATGTCATAGGCAGTATAGTGCAGTTTTAACATATTGGCTCATAAAGATTGGAAATGAAAAATGAACAAAATTGCACGATGGCTGGCTATCGAACTTGTCGTTTAAATAATAGTTGTTATTATTGAAAAAAATATACAGGAAGACAGACATGACAGTGTGACGACATCAAACACATTGGTGATCACGTGGTTCCTGATTGTTAGAATCAAATGAACCTCACGTGCGATAACCAACCGCGCAAATTGGTTTTCTCCGGGTTTTCCGATTCCCCTACACCAAACAAGACAAATCTCTCGCGGTCAAACGAGAGTGGCTTAGCATAGGTTAATATAAATTATTTACAATTGTTGCATGATAAATATAGTGTCAACTATATAAAATATTATTTTTTTGTAGTTTTATTCATTAAGCGTACATTACAAATCACATTAACACATAATGCATAACAAAGCAATGCTAACAAGTACAGTTAAAACACATTACACAGTATACAAATTAACACATAAATTTATGTAAAGGCTTTTTAGTTTGATCAACCAGACACGTTAAAATTCAGTTTAAAAGCATTGCGTTGCGTGTGGCAGTTATATATAATTGTCACGTTAAGTTGTAGCAGGTATTGTCTTTCCTAGAACTGTTTTTTATAAGGTATTTAAACCATTTGTTGGCCGTCAAAATTAAGAAAAGAAATGGCTTTAATTGGTCACGATTTCACAAATGTCCGTATACATGTCTGGCCGCCTCCAGTCAGGATCTGAAAGAGAAACAGAAAAAGTCAGAAAACAATTTTCACAATTTGTTTTTATCGACTTGTTAATGTTCGAAATTGTGAAATAAAAGTGACGTTATAACCCGCTCTCCTGTCCAAATCAAACTTCAGCATGCACAAGCCTTTGGCATGATTTGAACGACGGCGTTTCCGAAATGGCGTAACGCTCCCTTTTCTGAAAATCTTTTCAATTTGTTTTGTTTTGCCTTAAATCGTGAAATAAAAATGACAATATAACCCACTCTCCCGTCCACAAATTAAACGTCAGCATGCACAAATCTCAGGCAGTATTTGATCAACTTCCTTTCCGAAATCCGTTATCCTTTTTAGGCATTATTTAAAAAGAAAAGAAAACATGTGTCTAAACAAGTAGTGTGCTATTAGCATTGTGTCATTCTTTGTCGTTAAAACTCGATAGGCAGCTGTTATTAAGCGGCGCGAAATGAATAAAGTAACAGTGAAATGCCATAATGTGTAAGGAATATTTTCAGCAATGCAATGATGAATTGCGAGATTCGTACTCTATGATTTTTGGACGGCAAATTGAACATTCTTGAAAACCTATCCTGATTATATGTGGGCAATGACATTAGTTTGACTTTATAAATACGACGTCATGGCGACATATCTTTAACTTCCCCAAAGATATGAAGCGTCTTTTGAACCTGCCACAGCTCGTAACAGACGTTATGAAAGAAAGTGCCACATGGGTATCATAATTAATTTGATGCGATTACGATACATGGAAAATATGTGATCACAATTAAGCCATATGATCAAGTATGATACATGATAAAAATAGTATTTTACGAAAATATATGCTGAACTCTATTTTTTTGTGTTGAAATATCAAGCAAAGAATATCGTTCAAAAGTCATGCAGTTCGCCATACTAATTAGGACTGTTTAAAACATCATATATTGCATGAGTTGCGTTTAAATGGCACAGCTGTATTGTCACTTTTTATTTAAAAAAAGCCTATGTAGGCATATAAACCCAGTTTACTAACAGTAAACAAGGTGTAATCACACGCCATTGTCATTGTTATGAACCGTTCGATCCGGAAAATGATAACTTTGAGCATAAATCATAATAACATAAGAACGTACTGGTTGTGCATGTTTTTCGCGTATATTAAAAGCGTTTGACTTGCAGATAGAATGTAACGTTTGATGGAAATCAGAGGATTACGCATGACTTATCACAGACTGTTATTCAATCTAAATAATCTGCCCATTGAGATGGTGCGATGAATGATATTGCAGCTCATATTGTTGTATCAATTATGATAAAAGTTGTTATGGATTCTAAGCCTTCTGAAAAGTCTAAATCGATTGTTGATTGCAATTATAACATTTCTGCTTTAATTCGTTCATAAAAGCCAGCTTTTAACACCAAAATAGACATTACTTTCTGTTTGGCATTCCATTAATATTAACTCCTGTCACATGATAATCAAATAGATGTAACGTCATACCATTGTGAGCGTGTCTCCAGAGCCCTGTCGCACATGCTGACATTCGAAGCCATCTTCGGACTGCTTCTCAACCAGTTTTTCCCCGTCAACCGAAAACACCACCGTAGTTTTTTCAAATAATGGTTAAACAGACAAACAATTATTATTTAAAAAAAAAAACTAACAAAGACATTGATTATTTACAATGATATAGGAAATATATGCAATGCAAAGCTGTTCTATCGATAAAGTGTTCTGCATCTGACATTTTGGCTTGTAGATATGAACTTCTTCTATTATGTTATATACAAAGAAACTAAACTTGGCAAATAAGTCTCTCAAGACATGACCATTGATTCACATGGTGAAGTATAATTTATTTATCACTTTAATTAAAGGCTATTGATCTTGTTATTATTTGTTTTTAACTCCAACAGCAAATAAAAATGTTGTCTTTACTTAATACAGAAGTTGTCAGTTAGTCCAACCTTGTTAGACTACCATTCGTTATTATGCATTCATGACCAAGCAAACCACGACTAGGCACGTAACAGTCAGTTCATACTTTCACTTTTCGTCCATCAAGCGTGATTGAGTCAATGGCCTCTCCTAGTTTGAAGGTCAGAGACTTTGCGCCCATCACTGTTGTCGAAGTCTCGTCTGCCGAGAACTCCTGGGTCATTCCGGAACCGTCGGACAGATGCTTGTGAGCATCCGCCCGTTTATCGTCACCTACACCTAAAGAGAAAGAACGGAGAATAACGTGTGGATGTGCGCTCACTTATCGCCTAATACACCTTAAGGGAAACACAGGACATTATATTCAATATGATGCTTGTCTAGTTGTCCCCTAACTAATAACATTTGCGAATAATAGCAATAAAAGCAGAAATGATTCTCAAAATGGATCATTATACGAAACAATGAAAGTGTATTAATATTAGTTGAGATAAATAAACTCAGCGTCTGTGGAATATGTTTACAAACTCAAATTCTTCTTTTCGGTTGCCAAGGGAATGGTTTCCTTGATTAGCAATTAGTATCACCCTTGGTTTTAGTAACTAGTTTCAATTAGCTTCGGTTATTGAGTAGATGTAAAAATGATTATTCAAGAAATGCCTTTTCGAAATTTTTCTAGTACTGCCAGAATGCCTATTCTGTTGTTAGTTTATACTGATTTATTTTAGCTCGATAACTGAATGCTGATATGAACCAATTTCGAGTCCATTTACAAGGCAGACACCAGTACTGGCGTCTTTTTGGAGAGGCCATGAAACCGACAACTTCAATACCACTAGACCTTCTGATCATCTTAAAGCGCATTACAATACGGTTTAACATCTAACCCGACATTGATGATAACATTAAATACTGATAAGGAATCAAATGGAACGGGCAAAGAAACACAAGAGAGAAACAAAAGAATTTGAAACAAGATAAGAAGAACGGAATCATAAAGACGATAGGCAGAAGCGAGGAAGGAATGTTTAACACGGATTGTTCCACTATACATGCCTTTTATATTTTTTGGGGGAATATTTTTCTTGCAAATGTGTTTAACGATTCTCGAGTTATGGTCTACACGACTAGGGCATCGGCGCGCCGATTACGACAACGTTTTGCCACAATGAAAAGGCTGAGATGCCTTTAAAAACAACGTCAAAACAGAGGGCTACAATTGCATTCCATCCTGACATGCACCTGTCCTTGTTCATTTATACATTATTTTTATACATTTTAAAGGGGCACACTATAGATCGATGCTTTTTTAATTTAAAGCATTATCATGTTAAAATCATTTTACTTTAATCATAAACACCAAAATAAAAGATATTATTTAGGTACCGATAATCAAATCCAAGCCTTTAACAGAAGATATTTTTATTAATTGTTACGTGACCACAAATTTACTAGTTAAAAAGCCCCAAAATATCGCTAATATTTGAATCTGTATCTAAATCATATGCATTTTTGTTTGTTTTGATCATTAATGTCAAATGAGTTAAACACAAAAATGCAAATAAAACATGCCTCGACCTATATTGTGCACCTTTCAAATGGAATCACTAACAATAACTACCTACACAATCAACTCATCATGATGTACATTTATATTAATTTGCACTATAACAGTAATGACAAGCGGGCTTCTATGCCCATTATTTCAGCTGTCAATACCTGTGCGGTTGTGATAATGTATTCGTAATGTACTCGTACAATGGTCTGTCACTAAGCGTAGTCACTTGGTCATTACATATTCATATCTCTTTTATTTAGTGTTGATCCTAATGGAAATATATAAGCGATGTTGCATACATGTATAATTGATTTGATATCATGTAAAGCTATTGGGTTATTGAATCGAATGTTGTTACGTTTACAATTTAATGACCAAGTAATAGCATGCAGAAAATATTTCACGAATTGCAGGAAATATGATTCTGAGGTATGGCTGGAATGTGGCATTAGCTGTGCAATTTATTACTTAAAGGCGTGTTAGCTAGGTTCATGATATATTCACTTAAACAACATTAATGCAGAATTATCTTATAAATCCTTAACATTTATTAAAACTTTTTCAATATAAAGCGAAAGCTAGTGAGTATAATTTAGCACACATTTACTAAGTATAAACAAGTATTTTACTACCAATATCAATGAAATGAAACATGCCGAAAAAGAATAAATTTATTGTTTTATAATGTGATATCACATTTTTCATTTTAAGAAATAACAATAAGTTTTCATTATGTAAGAACACTTTCAGATGCCAAAGGTTGTGTTACGAATAACGGTTTTTTTCCGAGTTCTTAAATATACGTAAAGGTGTGAGACAAGGATGCCCTCTTTCCCCGTATTTATTCATTTGTTGCATCGAATTATTGTCTATTAAAATCAGTAAAAATGAGAATATTAAAGGTATAAAGGTAAACAATATTGGCCTAAAACAAACTCTATTTGCGGACGATGCTAGTTTCATTTTAGATGGATCAAAAAAATCCTTCGACACTCTTATTAAAACTTTAGATAATTACGGAAGAATATCAGGATTAACTCTTAACAAATCGAAGTCCTCAATTTTAAGGCTAGGATCACTGAAAGATAACAAAACAAGATTCTGCGATAGCAATTTCGAATGTAACATGAACACAGCGCAGGCACTAGGAATTATATTCAGTAACAATTCAAAAATCCTAAATGAATTGAATTTCAAAGATAAAATGCTGGAATTCGAAGCCTGTTTAGAAAAATGGAAAAAATGGAATCTTTCGCTCTTAGGAAAAATAACAGTTCTGAAAACGTTTGCAATTCCAAAGTCATTGTACTTGAATCACCCTCACATACATTTTTAAATAATATTGAACAAAAACTGTTTAAATATTTATGGGACAATAAACCTGATAAAGTTTCAAGAAATCAGATTATACAAACTTATGAAAATGGAGGTTAAAAAATGCTAGACATATTAAAATTCGAATGTGCAATAAAATCAAGTTGGGTTACACGAATGCTGTTTCAAAAAGATTCAAAATGGGTAAAAATATATGAAAATATTATGGTTAGATTTGGAAAAGATTTTATTTTCAAATGTAATCTAGTCCCAAACAAAATTGATAGGCTTGAAATAAAATCGAAATTTCTTCGTGATATAATTAAATCATGGGCAAGTGTAACATTTAGAAAAGAAGTAAACTTTATAGCGAAAGAAACTATTTTGAACAATAGGTACATTAGACAACAAAACGATGACACATTTTTTTTATAAGAATTGGTACAGCAAAGGTGTACAATACATTGAGCATCTGTATAACTTTCAACAAAAACAGTTTTACAATTTTGAGGATCTACACAGACTATACGATATTAACCAACATGATTACATGAAATATTACACGCTTTTGAAGTGTATTCCTCAAAATTGGAAATCAAAAGTAAAATTAGAGGAAATGAATTACAATGTACCTACGTTTTCTTTTAAATAAGGTGACTGAAAATACTAAAATATGCAAGCTGGTATACCCGAAACTCATTTTAAACCAAAAACCAGTGCAAAATGGGAAAGAAGGAATATGGGAGGCAGAACTAAGCGTAAATGATCTAAATTGGAAAAATATTCATACCCAATAATTCAAACTTTGCATTGATACCAAATTAAGAGCATTTCAGTACAAATTTCTTCTTATAATACTGCCTGATAATAGTAAACTTTATCGATACAATATTAGTTCTTGCAGTCTATGTGATTTTTGCTCAATGTATATAGATTCGAACAAAAATATGTTTTGGGAATGCCATTCCACCTAAATATTCTGGAACAAAATAACAAGCTTTCTTACAAGCATATTTGAGGTTGATATTTCGACAATAAATTACAGTGAGGTCACTTTTTGTAACTTTAAGTCTTTAAATGGAAATTATGAATATGCAATTAACTTCGTTATTCTTCTTGCAAAATACTTTATTTTTAAATCAAAGTGAGAAGGAAGTACGCCTTTCTTCGAGGCTTTTGTTCCATATTTCTCAAAGAGACTGCAATCTGAAAAGATAATAGCTATGGCCAAAAATAAATTGCATACGTTTCTTGGTAGATGGATCCTAGTTCTTAACAAGCTTAATTCTTGAATACCGCAAGTTTACACCAATGTAAGAATGTAAATTTCATCCACATTGCTTTCTTGCCTTCTTCTATCTAACATTTTTTACTTTCTTAACTAACACCCAAAAAACAGAAAAAAACAACAAATATTTTCTTCATGATTGAATTTGGAACACGACTTTTGTATACTTTATGAATATATGTATGATGTACATGTATATTTCAGAAAATAAAATTGAAAAAAAAGAACACGTGAAAACAAAGATTACATTAGTTATTAAATGAAATTAGTTGAATTATTCTGAAAATATTGACTGTACCCTTTCGCATGTTATGGATACATTTGTTCTACCAAATCCATAGGAAAAGTCAGGTATTGACTTGATAATTCACTGTGACAACTTTCAGCTCTTGCCAATGTGAAACTGTTTGTGAACAAGGCAATACACACAGCAACAACCGCATCATTAATGTCATGTCGTGAGTCAAAAAGATCGTTAACGTCAAACTTATGACTGAAATAACTTTATAGTAAAGTCAAGTCATGTACACTTTATTTAATCTGGGTCAGACCTTTTATAATACTAAATCTACATGAGTATTATCTTCTTGATCTATGCAAAGCGTACATTCTATAATCCTAACTATTACGACAATCAAGTGAACTCATTGGCCTTTGTGAAACGCCGCACATCCGCCGTGTTTATACGTGCTGTCTCAAAATATTCTAAGCATTATGTCTGATAAAAACCTACTAGAATGTCTTGGCAACACGCGTATTATAAAGGTACTGATAAACCCATTCAGGCATTGCCATCATGACTGTCAATTAAACTTATTAGAAAACAATGATTCTGATGTAGGCGAAGTTAACAAACATACATGACATATATCGTATTCGACGTTATAAAGTAACAGTCACGTTTCTTTTTAATTGTTATTCATCTTGTTCGCATATATACCCCTTTTTATAGATAAATAATGTCTGGTTATCCGTGTTTATCTGAAGGAGAAGTTTAACATTTGACATGGTTGATGCAATAAGTGCCACGGTATTTAAAGACTAAATACTAAAGCTTCGTCAGGTCTTTTTTTTTCAAAGAAGCTGAACACGTTTCTCTGGCAAATACAACAATCTTTGAAAGCAATTGACTGAATATAAAGAGTGGAGAACGTAAAAATGGCCAAATGTTTAGAATTCTAGAGCGAAATTTGTCATCTGGCTCATTCTCGCAAACGTCAAGAACCAGTGCTTACCAGTAATAACAAACAGATGCTTATAAAAAAAGAAGAGTGGGTAAAGGTGGGCACATTTTGAATATTCCAGGGCTTGAGTTGATTTATTTTGCCTATAATCTTTGTAATTATCGGGCATTTCTAGTATGAGCGGACAAGAAAGTATGACGACTTGAACGACGCCACAGGACACAATGGTGGCCGTATGATCCCTTTTAATCTGATATTCTATGCGGTCATTAAACAAAATATGTGAATATGCTTTGTAATTTTATTTATTTAACGTACATAATAAGTCACATTAAAACACAAAACATCACAAAGAAATTTTATTAACTACAGTTGAAATACTAAACACAGTGGTAAAATGCACATTAGTGTATCCATTGAAATCTGCTGCAAAAGACTTGATGAACACGGGTAAATATAGATTGTTGTTCAAAGGCAAAATTTTGACGTAAGTTTAATCAGGTTTAGGTTTGCTAACCTAACAATTCTTGATAAACATACCTATTTTTTATATATATATAGTATGTGTGCACTGTGATGTTTGTGGAGTTTTGTGCTGTTCTTCTATGTTTTTTTGTGATTTTATGTTCTATGTCTTTGGCGTTTACCCAGTGCCACTAAACCGGGTTTATGTTTAAACTTTTTGCTACTGAGCTTGTTTCTGTAGCTTTTTGCATACATATTGCTTAAATATGGTTTAAATTGGCTATTCAAAAACAAGCAGGCCGTCAATATGAGTTAAAAAGGGAATGACTTTAACTGGTCACGATATCCCAAATGTCTGTGTAAAAGTGTTTTACCTAACACTCGCGTTTCATTTTCAAGAAATTTCTTCAACCAATTTACAGCACAGTAAACACGGCTTAACATGTACTGTTATTCAATCTATAGATTCTTACGATATTGAATGATGTTGATGTTGGTATTAATAACAGTGCAGGTTACATTGTCGTAACAAACATGAAGATTGTTGAAGCGCTGGTTAACTAGTCTTTGCAGTGGACATCAAATTAACAAAACAACTATATTAATTGAGGATGCGCAGTTGAACATCTAAACGCATCAAATTTGAAGTATCGAGCAATTGAAGGTTTAGTTGTCATTATATAATTAAAAGACGCTTTAAATTTATTCGCTTTCATCAAGAATTTAGATCATCCCATAAACAAACTTAATAGAATTGTACATACTGCATTATTGAGGGAATTATTACATAGATGTAACGTCATACCATTGTGTGAATGTCTCTAAGACCCATGGTTTAAACCCGTCTCCGGACTGCTTCTCCTGCAGTTTGTCGCCGTCAACCGAATACTCTTCGTTTAGTTATTGAAATAATGATAGAAAAAGAGCATAACCGCAACAAACATAAATATACGAGAAAAATATATCGCATTGTTTATAGTAAAAACTCGATAAAAACGCTTGTCGTACACACATAGGAAACATTACAGCTACATCGGTGCAGTACGTATTTATAACGCTTGACGTTTGTTTGCTTGTATTTTGATTTCCATTATTATAATTCACGAAGCATTGTTCATTACATAGACTAATATTTAATTTTACATGAGTTAATTTTATTCAAAGGTTTGTTGTTTTTCGCATTGTTTATAGTAATTTAGCTGAGTTTGTTGTACTTGAATTTCAGTTATATTTTTTATAATGTATATCAATTTTTCTTTCAGTTCTTAACGTCTACTTCTAGTACAAAAGTTGCCTTCAGCTAAGACAGTATGTATCAGTTAATACAAGCCTCTTAGACTCCCCATTGATTATTCTCCCATAAAAAAGGTTAATAACATTATAATCACGAATAAGTGGTATTAATAGGTTCACTTTCCGGCCATCAAGTGTGACGGATTCAATAGCCTCTCCGAGTTTAAAGGTCAGCGACATGGCCCTCATTACGATTTACGTCGACAGTGTCCAAATATCACCGTCCTCCGAGAACTCCTGGACACGTCGGATATTTAACGACCGCTCGCTAAACACCAGACTCAGCTTGAGGCATTAAAAAACTAAATGATACCGTGAAAATATGTTTACTTAATTGTTGCTTGACCTGTACACATGTAGATCCTCTTCGATCAGAAATGTCACAAACCCCTTGGAGGGGTAGAGGTCAGAAGGTATGGTTCGGTGAACATTATCAGTTTTGATCAGTTTTGCAAACTTGACTATGAATGTGTACCAGCCTCATGCTTCGAAAACGTATTTATCGCCACCTGGCGTATCATGTCGTACGGTGCACCTTTGGTCGCTAGCAATAACACAAACATCTCCAACATTCAAATCACTTGTGACTGAACGCTCGCTTATCGCTCGAATCCCCAAAAGCAAACTGGAATTGTATCATTAATTGGTAAATGTTTTGGATTGCTTGTGTGCGTTCTCATACCAACTATTTTGGCACAAATCTGAAAAAAAATGGATAGTGGAAAGAATATCGTTTAATATTATGTTTGACACAACGTTATTGGTATATGAAACTGTAATGACGATTTCCTCTACATTGCAATACATCATACTTGAAAAGTAGTTATTTCGTTCCCTTATATAAAAAACCGCTGTTGTTTATTGGTGCAGCAATTTCTAAATTCCTAGGTATCGCATATATGCTTTTCATCCAATGCTGCAAAACAACACAATACAAAACATACGACAATTCTTCTAGACTGTATTGTCTAAGTGGTTACAAAAATGAAAGGCTCTTCACACGTGCGATTTACGATTCGTCCTGTACGTTTATTAATTGCATGGCACTCCAAAAAGGTTTACAAAACAAGAAAGTAGTATTTATTAGAGGCATGAACAAATAGGTTCCCATTTAACAACTAATAAAGCGAGGAAAAAAGCAGACATGTTTCACAATATGGATCATAATACTAAACTATTTACAGTATATTAAGTTTAATTGAGAAAAACAAACTCAGCGTCGGTGTAATATGTTTTCAAATTTATAGTCTTTTTTCTTCTCGGTTGCCAAAGGAATATCCTCCATAGATTAGCAATTAGTGTCATCAACGGGTTTAATAACCTGTTTAAATAAACTAAGGTTATTGATTAGATGTATGTAAAGTAACACATGAAAAGCTTATCTGAATTGTTCTTACATCTCGTTTTGCCATGAATGCCTTTTCAGCATGCAACAATAACAATCCTGTGAAATATTTTAACCACACGTGTAGATAGCGAACGGAGAAGACACAATTAAGGAATGGAAAATAACAAGAAACGATAGAGGGAAGGCATAAAAGGCATAAAATGACTTATTGGCTGGGATCGAGTACTCGTTTACTGGTTTAAAGTCCCACCTGTTTGTCTGACCGTTCCTAGGCGACTTCTGTCTTTGCATTTTTGTGGCATTGTGTCTGTTAGGACTTAACATTGATCCTCTAAACAGAATATTCACGGTTAATTGATTGTTGACTGGGATTGTCCCTATACTTGTTATTGTATTATTGTAAAACCAGATAAAAAGAAATGAAAAAAAGAGTTAAACGACACGATAAAAACGACAAACAAGCGCGAGGATTTCGTTCGGCTTACATGCATGCCATAAATCTACAGGAACACGCAGTAATGCATTGTATGTATGTCTGTCAATTAAATAAATTAGCAACATATATTTCTTACGAAGGCTATGTACTGGATTGTTAATGAACTAATTTGTTAAAATTAACAGTCATGTTTCTCCTAAATTGTTATTCGTCATGTTGTTTTATATCAGCGTGCAAATATATCTCTGTAAAAAGATCTAATCATTGTTTTATTCCTTTATTATCTATAGAGTACTTTCAAATTTCAACATTGTTAGCGCAAGAAGTTCCATGGTATTTTAAAGCCGAGTTTACAAAACATTTAAGTTTATCTTACTTTTGTTCTTTGGCAAATACAAAAATGGTAAACAAATATATTGTAGAAGGGACTTGAGGTGGCGCAATCATGCTTGATATACAGTTTATAAAGGTAAATACCACTCTGTCGAACTAGAAAAATTTAAGGACCATAAAATAGGTAAAACAGTATGCTAAGACTGGAAATGAAAAGTGAACAACATGAATATTTTCAAACAAGGACAATTCTAGAGCCATGCCTGCAAAGTGAAATGCGCGATCAGGCTATTTTACGTAAATGGTCAAGGTATAAAGCCAAACTCAATGCAAAGAAGTAAGGTAACTATTAAATAAAACGCTCAAAGAAAAAGAGCAGGCTACGTAAAAACTGAAAGTAAACGAAGGCTGGTTATCGATTATGTCTTGAAAATCATTGTAATTAGTGAATACAAATGTATAGACAAATATGAAAGTGTGATGACATCAAACACATGTTTGATCACGTGGGTCCAATTTGTTAGCTATTCCATCGGGTCTTAAAATGACTCTGGCTTGTGGTCATCAAGCCGAGCAAGTTTTTTTCCGGTTTCTCTGATTCCCAACAAACAAAAAGACAACTCTCTCTTTCAAACGAGAGTGGCTTAGCATCAGTTGGTACAAATTATTCACAGTTGATGTAAGATAAATATAGTCTTAACTAAATTAAATATTATGTTTTTGTAATTTTATTGCTTTAGCTCACAAAAATAATTACATTATAACATAGTGCATAACAAAGCATTGCTAATAAATACATTTAAAACACTGAACACAGTATCAAAAATAACACATTAATGTATCTAAAGCCTTTGTAGTTTAATCATCCAGTCACATTCAATATTGGTTCAAAAGCATTTCGATGCATGTGGTAGCTTTGTACAATTGTTACGTTATGTTGAATCAGGTATTGGTTCTCTAAGAGCTGGTTTTAATAAGGTATTTAAAACACCGACAGGCCGTCAAAGTTATTTAGATAAAGAATGGCTTTAATTGGTCACAATTTCACAAATGTCCGTATACAAGTATGTCCGCCCCCAGTCAGTGTCTGAAAGAGAAACGGAAATAAGTCAGAAAACAATTTTTTCATTTTATTTTTTTAAATGCCGAATGTCTTGATGATGCTTGAATTTGAAAGCCAGTAGTGTGTTATCAGAATTGTGTCATACTTTATCGTAACGATTCGATAGGCAGTGTTTATTAGGCGGCGAGAAATGCAACAATTACAGTTACACTGATATGCTATAAGGTGTAAGAAATGTTTACAGCACTGCAATGTTGAGTTGTGAGATTCGTACGAAAGGTCCTCGACAGCGAATTTAACATTCTTGATAACCTTCCCTGGCATGCGAGCAATGACATTAGTTTGACTTTATAATTACGACGTCATGGCGACATATCTTTGACTTCCCAAAAGATAAAAAACTTGTTTTAAACTTGCCGCAGCTCGTAGCAAACGTCGTGCTATAGAGTGACAATTGGGTAAAATTATTGATTCATTATGACTAAGATACATGGAAAGTATGTGATCATAACTGAGCGTAATGAATTAACAAAGTAGTTTACGAAAATCTACGTTGACCTCTACTTATTGTGTTAAAATATCAAATTCCGAATATCGTTCAAAAGTCATGCAGTCCCGACAAACTAATTAAGACTGTTTACAACATCATAGTGTGATTCAGTTGCATTTTAATTGCACAGATTTATTATACATTCGTATTAAAAAAAACACTATGCTACCATATAAACCCAGTTTACAAACACCGTAACGATGTTGAATCACACACCATTGTCTCTGTAATGAACCGTTCAATCTGGAGAATGATCACTTCGAGCGTTAATCATTATAACAGTAGAACGGACTGATTGAGCATGTTTTTCGCGAATAATAAGCGCGTTTGACATGCAGAGAGAATGTAACTTTTGATTCAAATCAGACGATTACGCATGACTTATCACAAACTGTAATTTAATCTATTTAATCCTCTCATGTTAAGGTTGCGATTAATAATATTGCAGCTAATATTGTCATATCGAACATGATAACAGTTGTTAAGGAATCAGAGCCTCATGGGCAGTCTAAATCGATTACTGATTGAAACTATTTAAATGGGAAGCAATTAGAACGTTTCTGCTACTATTCGTTGATGAAAGCCAGCTTTTAATATCAATATAGTCTTTTAGAATTATACACGTTTCTGTTGGACATTCAATTAATATCACTCTGTCATTATAATCAAGTACATGTACTTACTTTATACCATTGTGAGTGTGTTTCCAGACCCCTGGCGCACGTGCTGACACTCGAAGCCATCTCCGGACTGCTTCTCTACCAATTTTTCCCCGTCAACCGAAAACGTCACCTGTAGTATTTCAAATAATGGTTAAAAATACAAATCTTAAATACTAACAAAGGCGTTGATTATATACAATGACTTAAGACATTTTTTCAATGGAAACCTGTGATATCAATATATGGTGATGCATCTTACATTTGGACTTGCAAATATGAAATGCTCATCCTATTTCATATACTAATATCTATATAAGGAACTAAACTTGATTTTAAAGTATCTCAATAATATAATAAACGCATTTTCACATGGTAAAGTTTAATTCATTTATTACTTGCTATTAATCTTGTTTTTGTTTTATTAAAGAAACTTGTCTTTAGTTTAGACAGAGTTTTTAGTCAGTCCAATCCTCTCAAATTACTGCTCGCTATTTTGCCCTTATGGCCATGCAAACCACTTCTAAATAACAGTCAGTTCATACTTTCACTTTTCGTTCAAGCGTGATGGAGTCAATAGCCTCTCCTAGTTTGAAGGACAGCGACTTGGCGCCCATCACGGTTGACGACGTCATCATCAACGTTTCACCGTCCGCCAGGAACTCCTGGGTCATTCCGGAACCGTCTGACAGATAATTGTGAGCGTCCGCCCGTTTATCGTCACCAACACCTAAAGAGAAAGCATGGAGAATAACACCGTTGTACTTTAATGCCTTATATTTAATAAGTTGCTATCCCAATACCTTTCCTTGTCACCTAATTTACCTGAAGGAAACACAGGACATCTGAAACATTATATTTTAATATGATGCTTGTATTGTTTGCTTTCCACTATGGCTCGAACAACTACACTAATTGGTGTAAGCTTGGTTACACACCTAAAGAATGCACTCTTTATACCAAATAAGATTACCACAATTTATAATATTGTTTTAATATTCCAAAAAGAATGAACAAATGTCAAAAACAATGGTTTTTATGAAGGATACCGAAATACATTTGAACAATATGGGCATAAAACACGGCATTTCTACCTAATGAGACTATAGTCGATCGAGGTAATTTTTTTAGCGTTTATCAATCATTTAATATTTTTACGCTTTCTGCTATTAAATACACGGCTACAATCTTGTAAAATATCATAAGGCACTTTAAGCGGAAAGAAAAGGAAATAATACCTGAAGAATATTTTTTCTTGATCTTTAATATATTGCTTTACTGGTAAATGGGGTTCACACCCGATCAGAAACATGGGTGCTGGTGGAGTAGAATTATATTATGAAATTTGATAATCAGTTTTCCAAAACTTGAGTATGATGTTGTTTTCATCGTTTAAATGCCACGTTCTGAGCGTCGATATGCCGATCATGCCGTTAAATGCACCCTGAACGAATCGCAGCGGAAATAATTTTTGTATGGGGTCGCTAACGTTTCGTGCAGGAAACATAAGGCAAATTAAAATGTACTCTATCTTTATATTGCTTGTGTGCGTTATGATATCCTGACACATATCTAAGAATGTACAGCACCGGAAAGAATTTCGCTAGTGAACACAACCTAATAGCTTAATGAAACTAAACGACTATAACCTCTACCATGGCAATACATTATACTAGTAACCTATTAATTCCGTTGGCGTTTATAAAAAAAATCAATCTATTTAAGATATTTGTAAAAATAATTTGTCGTATTTGCAACGTATTTGTTTATTATTAAATGTTGAAACAGATCTATGGGCTGTCCCCCTAAAACAAATTCTCTCTTCTCTCTAAGTTTCTCCAAAGGAAAACTGCTTCGCACGTGCGCTTTACTATTTTTCCTGAACGTTCATAAGTTCTTAGGCACTCCCAAACCTTTTACTGAATACAAATAGGTTTTTGTTAGAGAAAACTAAATAAATGAGCTTCAGCTAAAAACATATGCGAATAATAAAACAGAAATGATTCACAAATTGGATCTAGACACTAACCAATTAAGGTGTATTAAGTTTAATTGAGAACTATAAACTCAGCGTGTTTGGAACATGCTTCCAAAATCAAATTCTTCTCCTTCTCAGTTGCCAAGGGATTAATTTCCTTGATTAGTAATTAAGATCATCCTTGATTTTAGTAACCACTATCAATTAAGTTCGGTTATTGAGTAGATGTAAAAAATGATAACTTTAGAAATGTCTCAACGAAATTGTATTTTTATACCCAAGAATGCCAATTCAGGTCGCAACAAGGCTTTATACTGATTTATTTTAGCTCGATAACTAAGACCGTTGAATGCTAATATAAATCAATTTCATGTCCATTTACAGGGCAGACACCAGTACTGACGTCCTTTTGGAGAGGCAATGATAACGGGATGAAGCACACAACCTCTATACCACTAGATCCCCCTCATCATCTTTTAAAAATCTATCCAGACGGTGACGACAAAATGAAATAATGATAAGGAACGAAGGGGGAGGTGCAAAAGAACAATAACGAAACAAATGACTCTTAAACAGAAGAAAGTAAGGTCAAACGATATGATAAAAGACGGCAGGTAGAAGCGAGGAAGGAATCTTTAAAATGGAAGGTTCCACCTAGTATATAGTGCATTGTTATGTTATCAACAACAACATAGCTAGCGAATGACAATGCTCTTCAGATTTCTTAAGATCTCTACATTTAAACCCTCCAGAGAATTGGAATTTGTTCCACATACGCCTTGTTTGGTGAATATAGTTTTTTTTATTTCAGCTAACAATGCCCTTATGGTTGTGCTAATGTACTTTCCACACGCGTTTAATGGTCTGTCACGAACCGTAGTCACTTGGTCATTACATATTCATATCTCTTTTATTTATTATGGGTCCTAGTGGAAATATATAAACAATGTTGCATACATGTATAATTGATTTGATATCATGTTAGTCTATTGACCTTTTATATTGAAACTGGATACGCTCACATTTTGATGATCAAGCAATAGCATGCAGTCAGTATGTCTAGAATTGTAGCAAATTTTCTCTCTGAGGTATGGCTGGAATTTGGCACTTATTGTGCAGTTTATTACACATATGCGTTTGGCTAGGTTTATTATATATTGACTTAAACAACATTAATGCAGACTTATCTAAGATATGTTTATTAAAACAATTTCGATATAAGTTAAGCAAAAGCTCGAGAGTAAAATTAAACAAATATTCACTAAGAAGGTGAGTAGAAAGAAGAGTGTTTTACTCCTACTATAAGTCATATGAAACATTCTGAAGAAGAAGAAATAAATTGTTTTATTTTGTGAAACAAATAAAATATTTTTCATTATCAGAAGTAATTTTAAATTGCCACCCTGATTCAGCTAGCTAACGGCATTGGTTTGATGTATGAAAAGTAACTCTAAAAGAAAACTGATCTTAAATGTTCTTAATCCGCCATCACAATGATATTTTAAAACATCCAGGCAAAAATTCTAACCAGGCAACGATATTCAACAATTAGCCTAAATATTATGATCATCAATTTAACTCATTGGCCTTTGTGAAACGCCGCATATCCGCCATGCTGATAAGTGTTGTCTCCAAGTTGTCTTCACCAATTATCTGTTAAAACATGCTTATCTTTTGGCTACACACATTTCATAAATATACTGATAGACCCAATCAGGCATTGTCTTTATGCTTGTCAATTAAATTAACTAGCAATCAATCCGTCTGATGGAGGTAAGGTTAACGAACATATATGACACATATCGAATGCGACGTTAAATATTAGCAGTCACGTTCTTCTTAATTGTTATTCATTATGTTCAAATGTATACCCTTCTAAATAGATGAAGAGTGTTTAGTATTCCGTGTTTATTTTATAGAGTAGTTTCAGATTGATATTGTTGATGCAGGAAGTGCCGAGGTATTGAAAGCCAGGTTAACTTAATATCTAAATTTCTTAAGAGTATTTTTTTCAGAAAAGCTGAAATCATTTCTTTGGTAAAAAACAATCTGTAAAAGCAATTGACAAAAAAGTTGATGACGTGAAGATGTTCAAACTCATAGAATCCTAGAGCCATAACACTATGGCGAAATAGCAATATTGCTGTTTCTCGCAATGGTCAAGGTATTATGTCCACAACCAGTGCTAACAAGTTAGATAACTATTGAACAATAATGCGTATGAAAGAACAGATAATGTAAAGGTGGGCAACTTTTGAATGTTCCAGGGATTGATTTAAAAGTGCACTTTGGCTTATTTTGCCAATAATCACTGTAATTATTTGGTAAGCAATTATTTAGTTGGAGCGGACAAGAAAGCATAACGACTTGAACGACACTGCAAGACCCAATGGTGGTCACGTGATCAACTTTTGTCTGTTATTCTATAAAATTACCAATCATATATGTGCATTTTTATTTTGTAATTGTATTGATTTATCGTACATAATAGGTCACACTAAAACACAATTCTTAATAAGGCAATGCTATTAAATACAGTTCACAGCGGTAAAAACCTCATAAAATAAATGTAAAGCCTTTGATACATCAGACATAATGTTGAAAACTGGTAAACATAGATTTCTTTTCAAAAGCAATTGTTACGTAAAGGTATATAAGGTTTTGTTTTACATAGAAATATTTTTATAAGCTACACAGGCAAGCAGTCAATGTTAGTTTAATAAGCAATGTGAGTTCAAAAAGTTGCACTGCTATATGACAATTTGTACGGAAGATGTACGGCAATGCGTTGTTACCTTGCGAGATTCGAGTTTCTGCACAGAGACTTGAAATAGTTGTTGGGATTTCTCCAAAAAATGAGAGGGAAGACATTAGTTAGACTTTATCAATAAGACGTCATGGCGACATATCTTCGACTTCTCGAAGCGAGTTTAAGACTTGCTGCAACTCGTAGAAAAATGCATGACAGTATCACATGGTCAAAACAAAATTTATTGCCTTGTGATTAAAACTTTTTTCAAGCTATGGTCATAAAAAGACGATGTGACAAAACGTGATCAACGATCAAAAACTAATTAACGAAGTGTACATGGTTCTTCGACATTTTATCGCTATATCTAGACATTCTCGGTAAAGAGATTATTCATAACGTAAAAACATAACTACATTGAATTGTCTGTAGGGTAATGAAAATAATAATGTGGGTTTTGACGATCTACATAGAGAAAATCAAGGAATATCTGTTCAATATGACTTTAATAAAACTGATGTTCACTACCAACCACGCTTTTTATGAAAACACAGCTTGATTCCTCATGTTTTACAGGTCTTTGATGTTTCATTTCAATTGTCTTCGTGTTTGTAAAGAACGTTTGACATAATGCAATATTTGATGGAAATCAGAATATCAAGCACGACTTAACATGGACTGTAATATCATCTATATATTCCTTACCATGTTGAATGATGTTGATGGTTATATTAAAATAGTGCAGCTTACTTTGTAGTACCAAGCATGAATATTGTTGATGAGCTTGTTAATTTGTCCTTGCAGAGAACATAAAATAAACATTAACAAAATAACTAAATAAATTTGGGATGAGCAGTTGCATATCTAAACGCATCAAATTTGACGTATCGGCCAGTGAAAGCTAAACTGTCATTAGATTAGAACTTATGGGTCATCACGGATTCGTCGGACTGATAGGTATGAGTGTCCGTTCGCTTACCTTCAGACTCACCTTGAGGTGGTAGCAAAGGAAATAATACCGTGAAAATATGTTCCTTGACCGCTACACATGTAGATCATCATTGGTCAGAAATGTCACAAATCAATATGGAAATAGAGGGGTAGGGGTTAGAATGTATGGTTCTGTGAACATTATCAGTTTTGATAAGTTTTGCAAAACTTGACTATGAATATGTACCAGCCTCATACTTTGACAACGTATTTATCGCCACCTGGCATTTTACGTGGTACAATGCACCTTGAGTGGCTACCAATAAACGAAACAAACACCTTGTTTCACTGCATTGTTTGTGGTGTTCAATCTAATATCGTCTGGCACATAATAGGTATATGAAACTGCAATGAGATTTCCTCTACCATGGCAATACATTATACTCGAAACGTATTTATTTCGCTGACTTTGATAAGAAGCTGCTGTTGTTTATTGTTGCAACACTTTCTCAATTCCTATTGGTATCTCATATATATTTTTCACTCAACGCAACAAAACAACACAAAACAAAACATTAGACAGTTCTTTTGGACTGTTTCTTCTAAGTGGCTGAACAAATGAAAACCTCTTCACACGTGCGATTTACGATCCGTTCTGAACATTTATTAATTGCAAAGTACCCTAAAACTGTTTACAACACAAAAATAGTGTTTATAGGCATGAACAAATCATTTTCCACTTAAAACATTATGCGCTGTCGTTAATTGTTGCAACAATTTCTCAATTCATACAGGTATCTTATATATTTTTTCATGCAATGCTACAATTTAAAATATGCAAAACATCAGTCAGTTCTTCTTAACTGCATCTTTTAAGTGCCTACTAAATAAAGGCCTCTTCACATGTGCGATTTACGATTCGTCCTGAACGTTTATTAATTGAAAGGCGCTCCAAAACGGTTTACAGAACAAAATACAGTATTTATTAGAGGCATAAAAACGGATTTTAACTAATAAACTAATAAGGCAAAGAATAAAGCAGAAATGTTTCACAAAATGGATCATAATTATAAACGATTTATGGTGTATTAAGTTCTATTTAGAAACATAAACTGAAACCTCTTATCTGAACATTTATTACTTCTCGTTTTGCCATGAATGTCTTTTCAGCACGCAAAAATTACAACGCTGTGAAATTTCTAACCAGACTATGAATAGTGAACTGAGAAGGCGAAATAGAGGAACTGAAAATGGACGGGCAAACTAACAAGACACGACAGAGGGAAGGCGTGAAAGGCATAAAACATTTATTGGTTGGGATCGAGTACTCCTATACTGCTTCAAATACTTATGTGAAAACTACAGAAACAAGCTCAGTAGCCAACAGTTTAAATATGAACTCCGTATAATGGCACTGGGTAAACGCCAAAGACATAGAACATAAAGCCATAGTAAAGACCTTTTTTCTGACCGTTCCAAGAAAGATATTTTGATGGAGGTGTCGTCTGTATTAGTGGCGGTGTTTCTTTCGTTTTGTGTTTGTTAGGCTTATAAGTTGTTCTTCTTAACAGAGTAATCCCCGTTAAATGATTGGTGACTGGGTTTAACCCTGTAGTTTTCATTGTATTATTATTAAACCAGATAAAAATAAGTGAAGAAAAGGGATAAACGCCACGATTAAAGACGACAGACAAACGCGAAGATTATGTAAGACTTACACACATTCCATCAATATACAGCTACATAGCTACATGCAGTCAGGTATGATGTATATGCCTGTCAATTAAATCAATCAGCAACCCATATTTCTAACGAAGGCTAGGTACTGTTTTTTTCATAAACTAATTTGTTAAGATTAGCAGTCACGTTTCTCCTAAATTGTTATTCGTCATGTTGTTTTATTACAGCGTGAATTTATATCTCTGTAAAACGATAAAACCATTTTTTATTTCTTAATTATCTGTAGAGTAGTTTCAGATTTTGACATTTATTAGAGCAAGAAGTTCCATGGTATTTAAAATGGTATGATCAATATCATACTGTCGAACTATGAACTTTTAAGGACCATGTCATAGGCAGTATAGTGCGGTTTTAACATATTGGCTTATAAAGATTGGACATGAAAAATGAACAACGTGACTTTTGTCAAACTCTGACAATCCTAGAGCCATACCATCGAAGTAAAATGTGCCATCTGACTATTTCCCGCGGTGGTGTAGGTATTAAGCCAAACTCAATGTTAAAAAGCATTGTAAATCACAAGCGCACCCTGCGCCCCCCCCCCCCCTGCCTCCTAAATGTGTTCAAGTTCCCTTTTTATATGAATACAGGTGAACAAAGGTAATAAAATACGCCCAGAATGCACATTTTCTGAATTTTAGTATTTTAGAATTGCCTTGGGGAAATAACCCCAAACCTCACTGTCAACACTTTAAACAAAAGCAATATCGGTTCTGAGGGAGGGACCTTAAGCCTTAAGGTAATGCCCCTGAGTAATGCCCCCTCTAACGTCAAATCCTGGACCGCTCCTGTAAATATTGAACAAAATACCCAAAGAAAAAGAGCAGACCAGGAAAAAGCTATAAAGCAAAATTGCACGATGGCTGGCAATCGAACTTGTCGTTTAAATAATAGTTGTTATTATTGAAAAAAAATATACAGGAAGACATACATGACAGTGTGACGACATCAAACACATTGGTCATCACGTGGTTCCTGATTGTTAGATTCAAATGAACCTCACGTGCGATAACCAACCGCGCAAATGGTTTTTTCCGGGTTTTCCGATTCCCCTACACCAAACAAGACAACTCTCTCGCTGTCAAACGAGAGTGGCTTAGCATAGGTTAATATAAATTATCTACAATTGTTGCATGATAAATATAGTGTAAACTATATAAAATATTTTTGTAGTTTTATTCATTAATCTTACATTACAAATCACATTAATACATAATGCATAACAAAGCAATGCTAACAAGTACATTTAAACACTGTACACTGTATACAAATTAACACATGAATTTATGTAAAGGTTTTTTAGTTTGATCAACCAGCACGTTAAAATTCAGTTTAAAAGCATTGCGTTGCATTTAGCAGTTATATATAATTGTCACCTTAAGTTGTAGAAGGTATTGTTTTTCCTAGAACTGTTTTTATAAGGTATTTAAAGCATTTGCAGGCCGTCAAAATGATTTAGAAAAGGAATGGCTTTAATTGGTCACGATTTCACAAATGTCCGTATACATGTCTGGCCGCCTCCAGTCAGGATCTGAAAGAGAAAGAGAAAGAGTCAGAAAACCATTTTCACAATTTGTTTTTATCGATCGAAAATGGGCGAATTTCCACCAGGCCTTGTTAATGTTTGAAATTGTGAGATAAAAGTGACGTTATAACCCACTCTCCTGTCCAAATCAAACTTCGGCATGCACAAGTCTTCGGCATGATTTGAACGACGACGTTTCCGAAATGGCGTAACGCTTCCTTTTCTGATTTTTTTTCAATTTGTTTTGTTTTGCCTCCTTAATGCCTTAAATCGTCAAATAAAAATGACAATATAACCCACTCTGCCGTCCACAAATCAAACGTCAGCATGCACAAATCTCAGGCAGTATTTGATCAACATCGTTTCCGAAATCCGTTATCCTTTTTAGGCATTATTTAAGAAAAGAAAACATGTGTCAAAACAAGTCGTGTGTTATTAGCATTGTGTCATTCTTTGTCGTTAAAACTCGATAGGCAGTTGTTAATAAGCGGCGCGAAATGAATAAAGTATCAGTGACATGCCATAATGTGTTAAGAATATTTTCAGCAATGCAATGATGAATTGCGAGATTCGTACCCTATGATTTCAGGACGGCAAATTGAACATTCTTGAAAACCTTTCCTGATTATATGCGGGCAATTACATCAGTTTGATTTTTTAAATACGACGTCATGGCGACATATCTTTAACTTCCCCCAGAATATGAAGCGTCTTTTGAACTTGCCGCAGCTCGTAGCAAGTGCCACATGGATATCATAATTAATTTGATGCGATTAAGATACATGGAAAATATGCGATCACAATTAAGCCATATGATCAAGTATGATAAATGATAAAAATAGCATTTAATGAAAATATATGCTGAACTCTATTTGTTGTGTTGAAATATCAAGCAACGAATATCGTTCAAAAGTTCAAAAGTAATGCAGTTCGCCATACCAATAAGGACTGTTTACAGCATCATATATTGCATGAGTTGCGTTTAAATTGCACAGCTGTATTGTCACTTTTAATTTAAAAACGCATATAAACCCAGTTTACTAAAAGTAAAAAAGGTGTAATCACACGCCATTGTCATTGTAATGAACCGTTCGATCCGGAAAATGATAACTTTGAGCATAAATCATTATAACATAAAAACATACTGGTTGTGCATGTTTTTCGCGTATATTAAGAGCGTTTGACATGCAGATAGAATGTAAATTTTGATGGAAATCAGAGGATAACGTATGACTTATCACAGACTGTAATTCAATCTAAATAATTTGATCATGTGGAGATGGTGCTATAATTGATATTGCAGCTTATATTGTTGTATCAAACATGAAAAAAGTTGTTATGGAATCTAAGCCTTCTGAACAATCTAGATCGATTATTTATTGCAATTATAACATTTCTGTTTCAATTCGTCCATGAAAGCCAGCTTTTAACATCAAAATAGACATTACTTTTTGTTTGGCATTCCATTAATATTAACTCCTGTCACATGATAACCAAATAGATGTAACGTCATACCATTGTGAGCGTGTCTCCAGAGCCCTGTCGCACATGCTGACATTCGAAACCATCTCCGGACTGCTTCTCTACCAGTTTGTCCCGGTCAACCGAAAACACCACCTTTTTCAAATAATGGTTAAACAGACAAACGATTGTTATTTAAATAAACTAGCAAAGACATTGATTATTTACAATGATATAGGAAATTATGCAATGCAAAGCTGTTCTATGGAAATAGTGTGCTGCATCTGACATTTTGGCTTGTAAATATGAACTTCTTCTATAATATACAACGACACTAAACTTGGCAATTAAGTCTCTCAAGACATGACCGTTGATTCACATGGTAAAGTATAATTCATTTATCACTTAAATTTAATGCTATTAATCTTGTTATTATTTGTTTTTAACACCAACAACAAATAAAAATGTTGTCTTCACTTAATACAGAAGTTGTCACTTAGTCCAATCTTCTTAGACTGCCATTCGTTATTATGCATTCATGACCAAGCAAACCAAGACTAGACACGTAACAGTCAGTTCATACTTTCACTTTTCGTCCATCAAGCGTGATTGAGTCAATAGCCTCTCCTAGTATGAAGGTCAGAGACTTTGCGCCCATCACGGTTGTCGACGTCATCGTCTGCCGAGAACTCCTGGGTCATTCCGGAACCGTCGGACAGATACTTGTGAGCATCCGCTCGTTTATCGTCACCTACACCTAAAGAGAGAGCACGGAGAATAACGTGTGGATGTGCGCTCACTTATCGCCTAATACACCTTAAGGGAAACACAGGACATTATATTCAATATGATGCTTGTCTAGTTGTCCCCTATCGCTCGAACAGATACTTATTGGTGTCAGCTCGCATATCTTTCGGCACACATTTAGCGAAATTAATACGTGAAGTATATTTTCTCTTGATCTGTATAATGTTGCCGGACTTGTACATAGAGGTCAACCCCGACCAGAAACATTAGGGGGCCTGTGGAGAAGCAGTTAACTTGCCACGTTCTGAGCGTCGACTCGCCAATTATGCCATCTAATGCGGCTTAAATGAAACGCAGCGAAAGAGGGGTCGTTCTCTTTTGGTGCGAAAATCCTATATGAAACATTAATAACTATATTCTCTATAGTGTCAATACATTATTCTCAAAACCTATTAATTTGGTTGGTGTGTGTTTAATAAATCAATCTATTTAAGATACTTATAGCAAGAAATTATCGTATTTGTACCTCCCAGGTGTTTATTATTCAATATTGCAACAGATCTCCAGAATGTCCCCCTAAAACAAATTCACTTTACCCAAGTTGCCCCAAACACAAAAAATTGCTTAGCACGTGCGATTTACAATTCGCCCTGAGCGTTTATAAATTCCAAGTCACTCCCAAATGCTTTACAGAATAAAAATAAAGGTTTTTGTTAGAGGGAAAGAATAAATGGGCTTCAAATAATAACATTTGCGAATAATAGCAATAAAAGCAGAAATGATTCTCAAAATGGATCATTATACGAAACAATGAAAGTGTATTAATAATAGTTGAGAAAAATAAACTAAACGTCTGTGGAACATAATTACAAACTCAAATTCTTCTTTTCGGTTGCCAAGGGAATGGGTTTCTTGATTAGCAATTAGTATCACCCTTGGTTTTAGTAAACAGTTTCAATTAGCTTCGGTTATTGAGTAGATGTAAAAATACTAACTCCAGAAATGCCTTTTCAAAAGTATTCTAATATTGCCAGAATGCCTATTCTGTTGTTAGTTTATACAGATTTATTTTAGCTCGATAACTGAATGCTGATATGAACCAATTTCGAGTCCATTTACAAGGCAGACACCAGAACTGGCGTCCTTTT